>NW_021822532.1:86437-299428 GCF_901001165.1 Salmo trutta
TACATAGCTAAGATACAGTAGTAGAATAGTATAGAATACAGTATATACATATGAGATGAGTAATACATAGACTAAGATACAGTAGAATAGAATACAGTATAAACATATGAGATGAGTAATACATAGACAGATACAGTAGATAGTATAGAATACAGTATATACATATGAGATGAGTAATACATAGACTAAGATACAGTAGAATAGAATACAGTATATACATATGAGATGAGTAATACATAGACAGATACAGTAGAATAGTATAGAATACAGTATATACATATGAGATGAGTAATACATAGACTAAGATACAGTAGAATAGGATAGAATACAGTATATACATATGAGATGAGTAATACATAGACAGATACAGTAGAATAGAATACAGTATATACATATGAGATGAGTAATACATAGACAGATACAGTAGAATAGTATAGAATACAGTATATACATATGAGATGAGTAATACATAGACTAAGATACAGTAGAATAGTGTAGAATACAGTATATACATATGAGATGAGTAATACATAGACTAAGATACAGTAGAATAGAATACAGTATATACATATGAGATGAGTAATACATAGACAGATACAGTAGAATAGGATAGAATACAGTATATACATATGAGATGAGTAATACATAGACAGATACAGTAGAATAGTGTAGAATACAGTATATACATATGAGATGAGTAATACATAGACAGATACAGTAGGATAGAATACAGTATATACATATGAGATGAGTAATACATAGACAGATACAGTAGAATAGGATAGAATACAGTATATACATATGAGATGAGTAATACATAGACAGATACAGTAGAATAGTGTAGAATACAGTATATACATATGAGATGAGTAATGCATAGACAGATACAGTAGAATAGTATAGAATACAGTATATACATATGAGATGAGTAATACATAGACTAAGATACAGTAGGATAGAATACAGTATATACATATGAGATGAGTAATACATAGACTAAGATACAGTAGAATAGAATACAGTATATACATATGAGATGAGTAATACATAGACAGATACAGTAGAATAGTATAGAATACAGTATATACATATGAGATGAGTAATACATAGACAGATACAGTAGAATAGTATAGAATATACATATGAGATGAGTAATACATAGACAGATACAGTAGAATAGAATACAGTATATACATATGAGATGAGTAATACATAGACAGATACATTAGAATAGGATAGAATACAGTATATACATATGAGATGAGTAATACATAGACAGATACAGTAGAATAGAATACAGTATATACATATGAGATGAGTAATACATAGACTAAGATACAGTAGAATAGAATACAGTATATACATATGAGATGAGTAATACATAGACAGATACAGTAGAATAGGATAGAATACAGTATATACATATGAGATGAGTAATACATAGACAGATACAGTAGAATAGAATACAGTATATACATATGAGATGAGTAATACATAGACAGATACAGTAGAATAGTGTAGAATACAGTATATACATATGAGATGAGTAATACATAGACAGATACAGTAGAATATAATTCAGTATATACATATGAGATGAGTAATACATAGACTAAGATACAGTAGATTAGTATAGAATACAGTATATACATATGAGATGAGTAATACATAGACAGATACAGAAGAATAGTATAGAATACAGTATATACATATGAGATGAGTAATACATAGACTAAGATACAGTAGAATAGGATAGAATACAGTATATACATATGAGATGAGTAATACATAGACAGATACAGTAGAATAGAATACAGTATATACATATGAGATGAGTAATACATAGACAGATACAGTAGAATAGGATAGAATACAGTATATACATATGAGATGAGTAATACATAGACTAAGATACAGTAGAATAGTATAGAATACAGTATATACATATGAGATGAGTAATACATAGACTAAGATACAGTAGAATAGGATAGAATACAGTATATACATATGAGATGAGTAATGCATAGACTAAGATACAGTAGAATAGGATAGAATACAGTATATACATATGAGATGAGTAATACATAGACAGATACAGTAGAATAGGATAGAATACAGTATATACATATGAGATGAGTAATACATAGACTAAGATACAGTAGAATAGAATACAGTATATACATATGAGATGAGTAATACATAGACAGATACAGTAGAATAGTATAGAATACAGTATATACATATGAGATGAGTAATACATAGACAGATACAGTAGAATAGAATACAGTATATACATATGAGATGAGTAATACATAGACAGATACAGTAGAATAGAATACAGTATATACATATGAGATGAGTAATACATAGACAGATACAGTAGAATAGAATAGGATACAGTATATACATATGAGATGAGTAATACATAGACAGATACAGTAGAATAGGATACAGTATATACATATGAGATGAGTAATACATAGACAGATACAGTAGAATAGTATAGAATACAGTATATACATATGAGATGAGTAATACATAGACAGATACAGTAGAATAGAATACAGTATATACATATGAGATGAGTAATACATAGACAGATACAGTAGAATAGAATACAGTATATACATATGAGATGAGTAATACATAGACAAATACAGTAGAATAGAATAGGATACAGTATATACATATGAGATGAGTAATACATAGACAGATACAGTAGAATAGAATACAGTATATACATATGAGATGAGTAATACATAGACAGATACAGTAGAATAGTGTAGAATACAGTATATACATATGAGATCAGTAATACATAGACAGATACAGTAGATAGTATAGAATACAGTATATACATATGAGATGAGTAATACATAGACTAAGATACAGTAGAATAGGATAGAATACAGTATATACATATGAGATGAGTAATACAGATACAGTAGAATAGTGTAGAATACAGTATATACATATGAGATGAGTAATACATAGACAGATACAGTAGAATAGGATAGAATACAGTATATACATATGAGATGAGTAATACATAGACAGATACAGTAGAATAGTATAGAATACAGTATATACATATGAGATGAGTAATACATAGACAGATACAGTAGAATAGAATACAGTATATACATATGAGATGAGTAATACATAGACAGATACAGTAGAATAGAATAGGATACAGTATATACATATGAGATGAGTAATACATAGACAGATACAGTAGAATAGTATAGAATACAGTATATACATATGAGATGAGTAATACATAGACTAAGATACAGTAGAATAGGATAGAATACAGTATATACATATGAGATGAGTAATGCATAGACTAAGATACAGTAGAATAGGATAGAATACAGTATATACATATGAGATGAGTAATACATAGACAGATACAGTAGAATAGGATAGAATACAGTATATACATATGAGATGAGTAATACATAGACTAAGATACAGTAGAATAGAATACAGTATATACATATGAGATGAGTAATACATAGACAGATACAGTAGAATAGTATAGAATACAGTATATACATATGAGATGAGTAATACATAGACAGATACAGTAGAATAGAATACAGTATATACATATGAGATGAGTAATACATAGACAGATACAGTAGAATAGAATACAGTATATACATATGAGATGAGTAATACATAGACAGATACAGTAGAATAGAATAGGATACAGTATATACATATGAGATGAGTAATACATAGACAGATACAGTAGAATAGGATACAGTATATACATATGAGATGAGTAATACATAGACAGATACAGTAGAATAGTATAGAATACAGTATATACATATGAGATGAGTAATACATAGACAGATACAGTAGAATAGAATACAGTATATACATATGAGATGAGTAATACATAGACAGATACAGTAGAATAGAATACAGTATATACATATGAGATGAGTAATACATAGACAAATACAGTAGAATAGAATAGGATACAGTATATACATATGAGATGAGTAATACATAGACAGATACAGTAGAATAGAATACAGTATATACATATGAGATGAGTAATACATAGACAGATACAGTAGAATAGTGTAGAATACAGTATATACATATGAGATCAGTAATACATAGACAGATACAGTAGATAGTATAGAATACAGTATATACATATGAGATGAGTAATACATAGACTAAGATACAGTAGAATAGGATAGAATACAGTATATACATATGAGATGAGTAATACAGATACAGTAGAATAGTGTAGAATACAGTATATACATATGAGATGAGTAATACATAGACAGATACAGTAGAATAGGATAGAATACAGTATATACATATGAGATGAGTAATACATAGACAGATACAGTAGAATAGTATAGAATACAGTATATACATATGAGATGAGTAATACATAGACAGATACAGTAGAATAGAATACAGTATATACATATGAGATGAGTAATACATAGACAGATACAGTAGAATAGAATAGGATACAGTATATACATATGAGATGAGTAATACATAGACAGATACAGTAGAATAGTATAGAATACAGTATATACATATGAGATGAGTAATACATAGACTAAGATACAGTAGAATAGGATAGAATACAGTATATACATATGAGATGAGTAATACATAGACAGATACAGTAGAATAGAATACAGTATATACATATGAGATGAGTAATACATAGACAGATACAGTAGAATAGGATAGAATACAGTATATACATATGAGATGAGTAATACATAGACTAAGATACAGTAGAATAGTATAGAATACAGTATATACATATGAGATGAGTAATACATAGACTAAGATACAGTAGAATAGGATAGAATACAGTATATACATATGAGATGAGTAATGCATAGACTAAGATACAGTAGAATAGGATAGAATACAGTATATACATATGAGATGAGTAATACATAGACAGATACAGTAGAATAGGATAGAATACAGTATATACATATGAGATGAGTAATACATAGACTAAGATACAGTAGAATAGAATACAGTATATACATATGAGATGAGTAATACATAGACAGATACAGTAGAATAGTATAGAATACAGTATATACATATGAGATGAGTAATACATAGACAGATACAGTAGAATAGAATACAGTATATACATATGAGATGAGTAATACATAGACAGATACAGTAGAATAGAATACAGTATATACATATGAGATGAGTAATACATAGACAGATACAGTAGAATAGAATAGGATACAGTATATACATATGAGATGAGTAATACATAGACAGATACAGTAGAATAGAATACAGTATATACATATGAGATGAGTAATACATAGACAGATACAGTAGAATAGTATAGAATACAGTATATACATATGAGATGAGTAATACATAGACAGATACAGTAGAATAGAATACAGTATATACATATGAGATGAGTAATACATAGACAGATACAGTAGAATAGAATAGGATACAGTATATACATATGAGATGAGTAATACATAGACAGATACAGTAGAATAGAATACAGTATATACATATGAGATGAGTAATACATAGACAGATACAGTAGAATAGTGTAGAATACAGTATATACATATGAGATCAGTAATACATAGACAGATACAGTAGATAGTATAGAATACAGTATATACATATGAGATGAGTAATACATAGACTAAGATACAGTAGAATAGGATAGAATACAGTATATACATATGAGATGAGTAATACAGATACAGTAGAATAGTGTAGAATACAGTATATACTAATGAGATGAGTAATACATAGACAGATACAGTAGAATAGGATAGAATACAGTATATACATATGAGATGAGTAATACATAGACAGATACAGTAGAATAGTATAGAATACAGTATATACATATGAGATGAGTAATACATAGACTGATACAGTAGAATAGAATACAGTATATACATATGAGATGAGTAATACATAGACTAAGATACAGTAGAATAGAATACAGTATATACATATGAGATGAGTAATACATAGACAGATACAGTAGAATAGTATAGAATACAGTATATACATATGAGATGAGTAATACATAGACAGATACAGTAGAATAGTATAGAATACAGTATATACATATGAGATGAGTAATACATAGACAGATACAGTAGAATAGTATAGAATACAGTATATACATATGAGATGAGTAATACATAGACAGATACAGTAGAATAGGATAGAATACAGTATATACATATGAGATGAGTAATACATAGACAGATACAGTAGAATAGGATAGAATACAGTATATACATATGAGATGAGTAATACATAGACTAAGATACAGTAGAATAGGATAGAATACAGTATATACATATGAGATGAGTAATACATAGACAGATACAGTAGAATAGAATACAGTATATACATATGAGATTAGTAATACATAGACAGATACAGTAGAATGGTATAGAATACAGTATATACATTTGAGATGAGTAATACATAGACTAAGATACAGTAGAATAGGATAGAATACAGTATATACATATGAGATGAGTAATGCATAGACTAAGATACAGTAGAATAGAATTCAGTATATACATATGAGATGAGTAATACATAGACAGATACAGTAGAATAGTATAGAATATAGTATATACATATGAGATGAGTAATACATAGACAGATACAGTAGAATAGGATAGAATACAGTATATACATATGAGATGAGTAATGCATAGACTAAGATACAGTAGAATAGTATAGAATACAGTATATACATATGAGATGAGTAATGCATAGACTAAGATACAGTAGGATAGAATACAGTATATACATATGAGATGAGTAATACATAGACAGATACAGTAGAATAGAATACAGTATATACATATGAGATTAGTAATGCATAGACAGATACAGTAGAATAGGATAGAATTCAGTATATACATATGAGATGAGTAATACATAGACAGATACAGTAGAATAGGATACAGTATATACATATGAGATGAGTAATACATAGACTAAGATACAGTAGAATAGTGTAGAATACAGTATATACATATGAGATGAGTAATACATAGACAGATACAGTAGAATAGGATAGAATACAGTATATACATATGAGATGAGTAATGCATAGACAGATACAGTAGAATAGAATACAGTATATACATATGAGATGAGTAATACATAGACAGATACAGTAGAATAGTATAGAATACAGTATATACATATGAGATGAGTAATAAATAGACAGATACAGTAGAATAGTATAGAATACAGTATATACTTATGAGATGAGTAATACATAGACAGATACAGTAGAATAGAATACAGTATATACATATGAGATGAGTAATACATAGACAGATACAGTAGAATAGTGTAGAATACAGTATATACATATGAGATGAGTAATACATAGACTAAGATACAGTAGAATAGGATACAGTATATACATATGAGATGAGTAATACATAGACAGATACAGTAGAATAGTGTAGAATACAGTATATGCATATGAGATGAGTAATACATAGACTAAGATACAGTAGAATAGGATAGAATACAGTATATACATATGAGATGAGTAATACATAGACTAAGATACAGTAGAATAGGATAGAATACAGAATATACATATGAGATGAGTAATACATAGACTAAGATACAGTAGAATAGTATAGAATACAGTATATACATATGAGATGAGTAATACATAGACTAAGATACAGTGGAATAGGATAGAATACAGTATATACATATGAGATGAGTAATACATAGACAGATACAGTAGAATAGGATAGAATACAGTATATACATATGAGATGAGTAATACATAGACAGATACAGTAGAATAGTGTAGAATACAGTATATACATATGAGATGAGTAATACATAGACAGATACAGTAGAATAGTATAGAATACAGTATGTACATATGAGATGAGTAATACATAGACTAAGATACAGTAGAATAGAATACAGTATATACATATGAGATGAGTAATACATAGACAGATACAGTAGGATAGAATACAGTATATACATATGAGATGAGTAATACATAGACAGATACAGTAGGATAGAATACAGTATATACATATGAGATGAGTAATACATAGACAGATACAGTAGGATAGAATACAGTATATACATATGAGATGAGTAATACATAGACTAAGATACAGTAGAATAGAATACAGTATATACATATGAGATGAGTAATACATAGACAGATACAGTAGAATAGTATAGAATACAGTATATACATATGAGATGAGTAATACATAGACAGATACAGTAGAATAGTATAGAATACAGTATATACATATGAGATGAGTAATACATAGACAGATACAGTAGAATAGGATAGAATACAGTATATACATATGAGATGAGTAATACATAGACAGATACAGTAGAATAGTATAGAATACAGTATATACATATGAGATGAGTAATACATAGACTAAGATACAGTAGAATAGTGTAGAATACAGTATATACATATGAGATGAGTAATACATAGACTAAGATACAGTAGAATAGGATACAGTATATACATATGAGATGAGTAATACATAGACAGATACAGTAGAATAGTGTAGAATACAGTATATACATATGAGATGAGTAATACATAGACTAAGATACAGTAGAATAGGATACAGTATATACATATGAGATGAGTAATACATAGACAGATACAGTAGAATAGTGTAGAATACAGTATATGCATATGAGATGAGTAATACATAGACTAAGATACAGTAGAATAGGATAGAATACAGTATATACATATGAGATGAGTAATACATAGACTAAGATACAGTAGAATAGGATAGAATACAGAATATACATATGAGATGAGTAATACATAGACTAAGATACAGTAGAATAGTATAGAATACAGTATATACATATGAGATGAGTAATACATAGACTAAGATACAGTGGAATAGGATAGAATACAGTATATACATATGAGATGAGTAATACATAGACAGATACAGTAGAATAGGATAGAATACAGTATATACATATGAGATGAGTAATACATAGACAGATACAGTAGAATAGTGTAGAATACAGTATATACATATGAGATGAGTAATACATAGACAGATACAGTAGAATAGTATAGAATACAGTATGTACATATGAGATGAGTAATACATAGACTAAGATACAGTAGAATAGAATACAGTATATACATATGAGATGAGTAATACATAGACAGATACAGTAGGATAGAATACAGTATATACATATGAGATGAGTAATACATAGACAGATACAGTAGGATAGAATACAGTATATACATATGAGATGAGTAATACATAGACAGATACAGTAGGATAGAATACAGTATATACATATGAGATGAGTAATACATAGACTAAGATACAGTAGAATAGAATACAGTATATACATATGAGATGAGTAATACATAGACAGATACAGTAGAATAGTATAGAATACAGTATATACATATGAGATGAGTAATACATAGACAGATACAGTAGAATAGTATAGAATACAGTATATACATATGAGATGAGTAATACATAGACAGATACAGTAGAATAGGATAGAATACAGTATATACATATGAGATGAGTAATACATAGACAGATACAGTAGAATAGTATAGAATACAGTATATACATATGAGATGAGTAATACATAGACTAAGATACAGTAGAATAGTGTAGAATACAGTATATACATATGAGATGAGTAATACATAGACAGATACAGTATAATAGGATAGAATACAGTATATACATATGAGATGAGTAATACATAGACAGATACAGTAGAATAGTGTAGAATACAGTATATACATATGAGATGAGTAATACATAGACAGATACAGTAGAGTAGTATAGAATACAGTATATACATATGAGATGAGTAATACATAGACTAAGATACAGTAGAATAGAATACAGTATATACATATGAGATGAGTAATACATAGACAGATACAGTAGGATAGAATACAGTATATACATATGAGATGAGTAATACATAGACAGATACAGTAGGATAGAATACAGTATATACATATGAGATGAGTAATACATAGACAGATACAGTAGGATAGAATACAGTATATACATATGAGATGAGTAATACATAGACAGATACAGTAGAATAGGATATAATACAGTATATACATATGAGATGAGTAATACATAGACAGATACAGTAGAATAGGATAGAATACAGTATATACATATGAGATGAGTAATACATAGACTAAGATACAGTAGAATAGTGTAGAATACAGTATATGCATATGAGATGAGTAATACATAGACAGATACAGTAGAATAGTATAGAATACAGTATATACATATGAGATGAGTAATACATAGACAGATACCTTAGAATAGTGTAGAATACAGTATATACATATGAGATGAGTAATACATAGACAGATACAGTAGAATAGAATACAGTATATACATATGAGATGAGTAATACATAGACAGATACAGTAGAATAGTATAGAATACAGTATATACATATGAGATGAGTAATACATAGACAGATACAGTAGAATAGTATAGAATACAGTATATACATATGAGATGAGTAATACATAGACAGATACAGTAGAATAGAATACAGTATATACATATGAGATGAGTAAGTGACCCCAAACTTTTGAACGGTAGTGGTGTATTGTTACACCATGTAGGAGCAGTATAGACCTAGTCTGTTCATTATATACATCTACATGATGTATTGTTACACCATGTAGGAGCAGTATAGACCTAGTCTGTTCATTATATACATCTATATGATGTATTGTTACACCATGTAGGAGCAGTATAGACCTAGTCTGTTCATTATATACATCTACATGATGTATTGTTACACCATGTAGGAGCAGTATAGACCTAGTCTGTTCATTATATACATCTACATGATGTATTGTTACACCATGTAGCAGCAGTATAGACCTAGTCTGTTCATTATATACATCTACATGATGTATTGTTACACCATGTAGGAGCAGTATAGACCTAGTCTGTTCATTATATACATTTACATGATGTATTGTTACACCATGTAAGAGCAGTATAGACCTAGTCTGTTCATTCTATACATCTACATGATGTATTGTTACACCATGTAGGAGCAGTATAGACCTAGTCTGTTCATTATATACATCTACATGATGTATTGTTACACCATGTAGGAGCAGTATAGACCTAGTCTGTTCATTATATACATCTACATGATGTATTGTTACACCATGTAGGAGCAGTATAGACCTAGTCTGTTCATTATATACATCTACATGATGTATTGTTACACCATGTAGCAGCAGTATAGACCTAGTCTGTTCATTATATACATCTACATGATGTATTGTTACACCATGTAGGCGCAGTATAGACCTAGTCTGTTCATTATATACATCTACATGATGTATTGTTACACCATGTAGGAGCAGTATAGACCTAGTCTGTTCATTATATACATCTACATGATGTATTGTTACACCATGTAGGAGCAGTATAGACCTAGTCTGTTCATTATATACATCTACATGATGTATTGTTACACCATGTAGGAGCAGTATAGACCTAGTCTGTTCATTATATACATCTACATGATGTATTGTTACACCATGTAGGAGCAGTATAGACCTAGTCTGTTCATTATATACATCTACATGATGTATTGTTACACCATGTAGCAGCAGTATAGACCTAGTCTGTTCATTATATACATCTACATGATGTATTGTTACACCATGTAGGAGCAGTATAGACCTAGGCTGTTCATTATATACATCTACATGATGTATTGTTACACCATGTAGCAGCAGTATAGACCTAGTCTGTTCATTATATATATCTACATGATGTATTGTTACACCATGTAGGAGCAGTATAGACCTAATCTGTTCATTATATACGTCTACATGATGTATTGTTACACCATGTAGGAGCAGTATAGACCTAGTCTGTTCATTATATACATCTACATGATGTATTGTTACACCATGTAGCAGCAGTATAGACCTAGTCTGTTCATTATATACATCTACATGATGTATTGTTACACCATGTAGGAGCAGTATAGACCTAGTCTGTTCATTATATACATCTACATGATGTATTGTTACACCATGTAGGAACAGTATAGACCTAGTCTGTTCATTATATACATCTACATGATGTATTGTTACACCATGTAGGAGCAGTATAGACCTAGTCTGTTCATTATATACATCTACATGATGTATTGTTACACCATGTAGGAGCAGTATAGACCTAGTCTGTTCATTATATACATCTATATGATGTATTGTTACACCATGTAGGAGCAGTATAGACCTAGTCTGTTCATTATATACATCTACATGATGTATTGTTACACCATGTAGGAGCAGTATAGACCTAGTCTGTTCATTATATACATCTACATGATGTGTTGTTACACCATGTAGGAGCAGTATAGACCTAGTCTGTTCATTATATACATCTACATGATGTATTGTTACACCATGTAGGATCAGTATAGACCTAGTCTGTTCATTATATACATCTACATGATGTATTGTTACACCATGTAGGAGCAGTATAGACCTAGTCTGTTCATTATATACATCTACATGATGTATTGTTACACCATGTAGCAGCAGTATAGACCTAGTCTGTTCATTATATACATCTACATGATGTATTGTTACACCATGTAGGAGCAGTATAGACCTAGTCTGTTCATTATATACATCTACATGATGTATTGTAACACCATGTAGGAGCAGTATAGACCTAGTCTGTTCATTATATACATCTACATGATGTATTGTTACACCATGTAGGAGCAGTATAGACCTAGTCTGTTCATTATATACATCTACATGATGTATTGTTACACCATGTAGGAGCAGTATAGACCTAGTCTGTTCATTATATACATCTACATGATGTATTGTTACACCATGTAGGAGCAGTATAGACCTAGTCTGTTCATTATATACATCTACATGATGTATTGTTACACCATGTAGGAGCAGTATAGACCTAGTCTGTTCATTATATACATCTACATGATGTATTGTTACACCATGTAGGAGCAGTATAGACCTAATCTGTTCATTATATACATCTACATGATGTATTGTTACACCATGTAGGAGCAGTATAGACCTAGTCTGTTCATTATATACATCTACATGATGTATTGTTACACCATGTAGGAGCAGTATAGACCTAGTCTGTTCATTATATACATCTACATGATGTATTGTTACACCATGTAGCAGCAGTATGGAGGTCAGTGGGGGACAAAATTGTTGACACCCTTGATAAAGATGAGCAAAAACGACTCTATAAAATAAAGAATTAAAAAACTGAGCTATATTGTATAAAATATAAAGGGAAATTATATTATTTTATGCTAATACAATTGCTCAGAGAGAAATATATAGTTTAACATGTAATTCTCAAAAGGGTCTGAATTATTGCCACCCATGTTTTCAATACTAGCTAACATCTCCGACCATGCGCTCACTAAGCTACTCCCCTCCTGCTAAAGAAGAGGAGGTCTGCTGGACGGAGAAAGAAGCTCTGGGGCTGAACATTGTCGTGAAAGAGGAGAAGGAAGAGGAGGATGTTGAAAAAAAATGAACCCCAAAAGGTTATTTGAGGAACCATGATAAGGGGTTCTTCAAAGAACTTATAGGGGTTCCCACAAAATGTTCAAATAACTTTTAGGGGTTCCCCACAGTTTCAATTTGAAGAACCCCTACAGGATACTTTGGGGTGAAATAGTGGCCACAACAGACAGGCCTGATATCGACCATAATTCGACGTCCTTTGACGTCACGTGCTGACTGGGTATGACCAAAGTTATTCTATTTAGCTACACTTTGTAGTACATTTTTACACTATAATAAATGTTTCTGATGCCGCATCACCCGTTTTCAAAGGGAGTCGTTGGTTTTTAGGGGCAGTCGCTTTTTAGCTTTTTGTCTGAAAGTATTTTCTCAACTGCGATACCAACTCCAGTCAGCAGGTGGCGATGTGCGTCTTTCAGGTGATTCTGCCACTGTGACGTATAATCTAGTGGACGAGACGCTTCTTCAACAGCTAGTCAGCCACCTTGGTTCACTCTAACTTTATGGAAAAAGGTTTATTCAATAAATCTAGCAACTCCTCTCATACTGGGAACAACCCCCCCAGGCCTTAAGAGCAGTTTTATTTCAATTAAGGTACCTGGACGGAGAAAATCCGAAAAGCGTTTTATAGTTTCATCGTTAGGGTAACTTACCCTAAAGTGGACACACTCCCATCAGTTTCTGAGACAACTGGCCAGACTTTGTAGACTGTTTAATAATGCTTAAACCTCATCTTTATCAAATTATCCATTAAAAGATACCAACTCAAAACCTACGTTCATCTACATATGGGTTGTTTAAATTGTATCTAATTATATTCCCAGTATTAGTTCATCAAATCTCTAGTAATCATTATACACACATACAATTCATCATATTTTCATATATTCACAGAATCCATATAAAACGTAAGAAATTCTCAGGTACTCACGACAACCATTCCATTTGCTTTTTCAAGGACTCTCCATAGCTACGAAGCAGCTCTCCAAACATCCTCACAGCAGAAAACGGGGTACAGGTTTAAAATAATTACATGTTTAAAACAATTACAGGGGCACCTTACTATCTTATACTATATCATAAATGGTCTTAACTAGTAAACACAGATTCTAGGTTTCATACAGCTCACACAGATAGCTGGCTCGCCACTCTTAACACCTCCAAGGTGCCCCCCTCACTCAGGAAAACACACTGAGCCTACGAGGCTTTTCTAAAAATTCCACTTGTTTCGCTCACCTCATTCTTTATTTTTAAACTACGTTCGAGATGTGGTATCCACTATATATACTATACTGATGGTATCCACTATATATACTATACTGATGGTATCCACTATATATACTATACTGATGGTATCCACTATATATACTATACTGATGGTATCCACTATATATACTATACTGATGGTATCCACTATATATACTATACTGATGGTATCCACTATATATACTATACTGATGGTATCCACTATATACACTATACTGATGGTATCCACTATATACACTATACTGATGGTATCCACTATATACACTATACTGATGGTATCCACTATATCCACTATACTGATGGTATCCACTATATCCACTATACTGATGGTATCCACTATATATACTATACTGATGGTATCCACTATATATACTATACTGATGGTATCCACTATATATACTATACTGATGGTATCCACTATATATACTATACTGATGGTATCCACTATATATACTATACTGATGGTATCCACTATATATAATATACTGATGGTATCCACTATATATACTATACTGATGGTATCCACTATATATACTATACTGATGGTATCCACTATATATACTATACTGATGGTATCCACTATATATACTATACTGATGGTATCCACTATATATACTATACTGATGGTATCCACTATATATACTATTCTGATGGTATCCACTCGGCTCGCTGCCTCTCAGATCAAAGGTGGGTCCATCTGCTCCGTTCCCGCAGTGTGGTCTCCCTGAGATCCCAAGTTAGAGGGATCCCTGGTGCACCATTTACCCAGGTCACCAGGAGCGGTCACCAAGAGAAGATTCACATCCCCATCGCCAAATGTGGTGGTTAATATCAAATGAGACAAACTTATCACACAAGTCAGAGTTATTCTTAAACTAAATCTTTATTCACTTATAAGGGAGCAGGTCAATACAACACACATATAAAGTCAATCAATTGGGTGCCCTATGATAATGATGGCTGGTCGAACAATCACCCCCAGATGATTCGTTGAGAGATGAATCAACCCCAGATGATTCGTTAAGAGATGAATCAACCCCAGATGATTCGTTGAGAGCCCCGAGACAAAAGTACAAAGGTCTTTTACAGCCAAGATACACCCCTTTTAACCTACATGACCAACAACAGATGTATAGAACGGGTCACAAGGTTAAGATTTGTATGAAAGATACTTATAATTCTCAGCAGACAGTATCTGCTGTAAAAACAGTACTCTTTGTGTAGAGACCAGGGTCTGGCCCTGAGGTCATCTCTCCCTGGTAACATATAGAACAGAAACATTAACTCATGCTCTGGAATGCGGTCTCTTTAGGTTTTATCAACCAAAAGACAATGTAAATCTCCTGTCAGTGTTTTCTCCCAGAGGCCCATCCTCAGTAGAACACAGACACAATAGTTTTAAGAACCCTCTATTCTGTTGCATAAAACAACCATTTGATGCAATAAAAGTATTATAACATAATCTTGCAGTTTTGCTCTCAGTGTCCACTGGAAGTTGACTAGTAACAACAACTGGGACATAAAAGACACCCACCATGAGACCCACTATATCTGCCCAAGAAGAGGCAAACAAAAGAAAATCCCACACCAAACTTAAAGACAGGAAGCAAACCAAAAAGGTGGAGCAACTAAAGGTGTTGACTCTCCACATCTATCAAGAGAACTGGAGCACTGGGCCAGACACTCTTAAATAGAACCTGGACCAGCTCAGGTGAAACACCTTCCCACTAACGAGATGGACAAGCCAGCACAGGTGTAACACATACTGACTAACGAGGTGACACCAATCAGTGCGTCCTACGTGCTAACGAGCTAGACGGGCTAACGAGCTAGACGTGCTAACGAGCTAAACGGGCTAACGAGCTAGACGTGCTAACGAGCTAGACGTGCTAACGAGCTAGACGTGCTAACGAGCTAAACGGGCTAACGAGCTAGACGTGCTAACGAGCTAGACGTGCTAACGAGCTAGACGTAAAAACCAAAGACTAACACCTTAAAAGTTTGCTCACCACCAACAGAAAACAACTTCAATTTCACATTATAATCAACTACAATGCTTCACCTTCTACAATATAAACATGGTGTCTACTGGCTGTCAACAATTTAAAAAAACAAGAAAAAAACCTTGTCTTCCTAAAACTCACTAGCTTCTTGAACAAATTTTTCATATATTTTTTTCCCCACTAGATTCTAGAACTCTGGTCCCCTTGGAACGAAAAATACGGAAAAGAATAAGAGATAAAACTCATCTCCAATACGGAAAACCAGTCAAAATAAATTGTAATCAATGGCAACGCACTGGCTAAACACAAAACTTTTTAACTGCCCACAATCAGCAACCAAGTTGTCCTTACTACGGACATGTCTGATTTCGAGCTTCTCTCTCTTCTCAGGGTTCACTAGATAGGCATGTTGTTGGATCGGGGCCCAGTCCCCAATGTCATGCTCTAGTACATTTGGGTTGGCACATCTGAGAATGAACCCTGATATTCTAATAGCAGGGCAACAATGTCAATATAATTGTACCAAAAATTGTCAGTTGGTTGCATAAATAAATATTTGGTTGCATAGTCCTTTTTTCAAAGTATTTTCAATTACATTTTTCTAGGTGGGATAGCCCCAATGTCAAAACACAGTTTTAACATGTACAAATCAATAACCAATATGCAGAAACAGTTTGTGATAAATTGAAAACCTAAACATAACATGTGCTATATACACAAACATCTGCCACATTAATCATATTACTTTTTAAAAGCACAAGCACCAAAAACGCTGTTGTTTTGACAAGTAGCAATAAATCACTGATATCGATTAGGGGTGAAATCAGGTTGTACGGGATGTTGAAACTAACACAACTAAAAAAACACATGGAAATGGGAGATATATTTTACCTCACTGGTTAGAGGACAACCTGCCGAAGACAGTCAGCTACATTTTGGAGTGATGCATTTAAATTTAGGGGTCGCTAAACAAAGGAACACAACACTTATTTGTCATAACTCATCGCTAAAATCATTTGTGTGACAGAAGGGAGATGAGGTTGCACACCCTGTTAAAACTAACAGCTCAAAAACCACACGGAATCTGGGAATAATGTGTACATCCCTGGTTAGAAGACAATTTGTAGAAAAACAGAAAACAGATCGCAACATTTTGAAGTGTTGCATTTTGATTCAAGTGCGTCACCAACGTGGTAAGTGTAACACAGCTATTTTTTGTAAGTCACTTTTTGTTAAATCACATAAATAGTAACTCTTTCATTTCAGAGCCTGGATTTCCCCACTGAGGCTAAAATCCATATCATGTTGAAATCAATAGAACAGGGGACAAACATTTAGGTTCTACATTGTGACATCATTAAAATACTCCTACAATGTTAAAAACATTCTACATTGTGACATTAATTCATTGATATCATGAAACAACTCCTTCATGTATGTATTTTCTGATATTTGATCAGAGATTTTTTATCAGATTATCTCTTGTCACAGGTATGAGGTTTCTCTCCTGTGTGTGTTCTCTGGTGTTTAGTCAGACCACCAGACTCAGTAAAACTCTTCCCACACTGATCACAGCTATACGGTTTCTCTCCTGTGTGTGTTCTCTGGTGTACTGTCAGCTGGCTAGATTGAACAAAACTCTTCCCACATTGACCACAGCTATAAGGTTTCTCTCCTGTGTGCATTCTCTGGTGTAAAGTCAGATGGTCAGATCTAGTAAAACTCTTCCCACATTGATCACAGCTATAAGGTTTCTCTCCTGTGTGTGTTCTCTGGTGTTTAGTCAGACCACCAGACTCAGTAAAACTCTTCCCACATTGACCACAGCTATAAGATGTCTCTCCTGTGTGCATTCTCTGGTGTAAAGTCAGATGGTCAGATCTAGTGAAACTCTTCCCACATTGATCACAGCTATAAGATTTCTCTCCTGTGTGTATTCTCTGGTGCACTGTCAGATGGCCAGATTGACTAAAACTCTTCCCACATTGACCACAGCTAAAAGGTTTCTCTCCTGTGTGTATTCTCTGGTGCACTGTCAGATTGCCAGATTTATGAAAACTTTTCCCACATTGACCACAGCTATAAGATTTCTCTCCTGTGTGTATTCTCTGGTGCACTGTCAGAGATGTAGATTGAACAAAACTCTTCCCACATTGAGTACAGCTATAAGGTCTCTCTCCTGTGTGGATTCTCTGATGCATTTTAATGCCTGAGGAGGTGAATCTCTTCCCACAGTCAGAGCAGCAGTGAGATTTCTTCCCTGTGGATCTCTGCAGGTGTTTATTGAGGTGTTCTGATCTGGAGAGACTCTTCTCTGCCTCTTCAGCATCAAGAGGTTGTTGAGACTCCCCAGAGGATCCACAACTGTCCCGCCTCTCTCCTGTGTGAACAACAAAGACAGAAAGATGGTTAAAGGCCCACAACAGCAGTAATCCACTGTAAAAGTGTTGCCAACAGCGCAGCCACGATGTTGTACAACAATTGACGTCTGTAATGAATGTTAAAATGATTTGACAATTGTCTTAAAATGAGCTAGAATAGTCATATTTTGTCTTGTTTTCACATTAGTAGTAAAATCGATGATGGTAGGCTAGAAATCAGTTAAAGTTATTGAAACTCGAAGCAGTGTGCCAGACAACTCTTTGTATCCAATGTAGGCCCCTTTTTGTGTTTGCTAAAATTGCGGCACGAGGGCGATGCACATGCAATTTGATTGCAGAAACTCCTCCCTGCTAATGAGGAAACCGCTAGTTATGGATGTAGTATATCTGCCTGGAGCAAAAATGGTGAGCAAAGATTTTAGTTTTTCACAATGTATTCTGAATGTGAACGGGGAAAACTCAGGGGAGAAACCTCCATTTCCAGGTTGCTTATGAGTTCATTTCACACTACTTTGGATTATAAATGTAAGGCTCGTTTGAATGTCCTGCTTAATATAATGTTTGTGTCATCATCGCAAATAAACTACTTTGTACTTAAAAACACTTCAACCATTAAAATGCTCTTTGGCTTTTCCATCAGCTTGACAATGAGGGTTTGTACAGTTTGCCAAATTGGCCCATAACTTCACCTAACAATAACATAGACCTACTTTAGGACCCATAACTTCACCAAACAATAACATAGACCTACTGTAGGGCCCATAACTTCACCTAACAATAACATAGACCTACTGTAGGACCCATAACTTCACCTAACAATAACATAGACCTACTGTCGGACCCATAACTTCACCTAACAACAAATATAGGAAAATAGCTCTGTGTGTTGTACAATAGCCTATCCATCAAGGAACAGTTCTCTACACATTATGAGCGAAGTATCTCTGTGTCCAAACAGACTAACGAGACCCTACAGTAAATCAAGCAGACAATAACACTTTATAAACATCAATTTGTTAGGGATGTTGGATTCAAAGTGGAGCACGGCATAACTTTCTTTACCAGAGTAATGAATGAAGAAGCACTTTTGTTGTTGTTGCATGTCGTGATGTTTGTCATGTGACTGTCATTCAGAAAATGATTTCCTGGATCAGCTGATGATAGTTGAACATGTGACTGTAACTAAACAGCTACAGTATTAAGTATTATGTGTAATTATTTAAGAACCGCATTAATGACAGTATCCATTTGGGTGTCAATAAAGTTAAGGTGACTCTCGGTTAGAACCATTGGATTTAGCAAACTCTGAAATGATTTATGAGTATAACTACTGTTCCCTGAAGGAGGGAAACTAGGTACAACATACTATTAAATCCGTGCCTCTCTGGAAGCCCCGCCTTCCACAGGTGATGACCGTGAGGCTCGGATTTATTCCTTAAATTTAATACCGCTCTTCACCGACCCAGGAAGGGGTGGGGCCAAACAGGTGTTGTACCTCGTTTCCCTCCTTCAGGGAAGTGTAATTATAATCAAAGTTACACTCCCTTTCAGTCAGTCAACTTCGGTACAACATACTATGGGGAAATACAATCATTCCCCAACTGACCCAAACAGATACTAAATGAAACGGCCCCTGGCAGACCACCCAGACCTGACCCCGCAAGATGCGTCAGTTGTCAATTTATTAATTGTCTTTTGTTTGAAACTCCTGTCAATGTTGAGTAAGGACGGGCACCTGATTACACATATATAAGTAGGATTAATCTACCTGGCCTGTACACAAATGTAGGCCTATAAATGTGCCCATTTGGGGATGTCTGATAGTATTTCAACCTGGTCGAGAATAATTTTTATTTTATTAATACACGTGGGTGGTGTTTATATATGGAAAAATACACATTAGAAATGTTCAACCAATCGATTGGTAGAAACAAAATTAGACTCTTGGTTGGCCAAGATTTATTTTAGTTGGGGACAGCACTAGAAGATGATTTTGGGGCTCCCGTATGGTGCAGCGGTCTAAGGCACTGCATTTCAGTGCTTGAGGCGTCACTACAGACCCTGGTTCGAATCCTGGCTGTATCCCAACCGGCCGTGATTGGGAGTCCCATAGGGAGACGCACAATTGGCCAAGCGTCGTCCGTCATTGTAAAAAATAATTTGTTCTTAATTAACTGACTTGTCTAGTTAAATAAAGGTTACATTTGAAAAATGTAATAAAACATAGAGCATTCAGAAAGTTCAGACCCCTCCCCTTTTCCACATTTTGTTAAATTAAAGCCTTATTCAAATGTTTAATGCCCATCCAAGAGACTGTCGACCAATCATGTTCACATTGTCATGCTGTGACACGCAGTTCCTAAAATACACGTTATAAACTAAGCTAATTGACCCAAAATCCCTTTTAAAAAGTCAGGGTACGAGTGAGAAACCTGCAAGGCACCAACTTTGAGAAGGTTCTAAAACAAAGGTTTCAAACCAATTCATTAATGTTATTGAATCATATAAATGTTATTGAATCTAGGTATGTTTCACCCTTAATGTAATTGAATCTAGGTATACAGTTGAAGTCGGAAGTTTACATACACATTAGCCAAATACATTTAAACTCAGTTTCTCACAATTCCTAACATTTAATCCGAGTGGAAATTCTTCCCTGTCTTAGGTCAAGTAGGATCACCACTTTATTTTAAGAATGTGAAATGTCAGAATAATAGTAGAGAGAATGATTTATTTTAGCTTTTATTTCTTTCATCACATTCCCAGTGGGTCAGAAGTTTACATACACTCAATTAGCATTTGGTAGCATTGCCTTTAAATTGTTTAACTTGGGTCAAACGTTTTGGGTAGCCTCCCACAAGCATCCCACAATAAGTTGGGTGAATTTTGTCCCATTCCTCCTGACAGAGTTGGTGTAACTGAGTCAGGTTTGTAGGTCTCCTTGCTCGTACACGCTTTTTCAGATCTGCCCACAAATGTTCTATAGGATTGAGGTCAGGGCTTTGTGATGGCCACTCCAATACCTTGACTTTGTTGTCCTTAAGCCATTTTGCCACAACTTTGGAAGTATGCTTGGGGTCATTGTCCATATGGAAGACTCACTTGCAACCAAGCTTTAACTTCCTGACGGATGTCTTGAGATATTGCTTCAATATATCGACATACTTTTCCTTCCTCATGATGCCATCTATTTTGTGAACTGCACTAGTCCCTATTGCAGCAAAGCACCCCCACAATATGATGCTGCCACCCCTGTGCTTCACAGTTGGGATGGTGTTCTTCGGCTTGCAAGCCTCCCCCTTTTCCCTCCAAACATAACGATGGTCATTATGGCCAAACAGTTCTATTTTTGTATAATCAGACCAGATGAAATTTTTTCAAAATGTACGATCTTTGTCCCCATGTGCAGTTGCAAACCGTTGTCTGGCTTTTTTTATGGCAATTTTGGAGCAGTGGCTTCTTCCTTGGTGAGCGGCCTTTCAGATATAGGACTCGTTTTACTTTGGATATAGATACTTTTGTACCTGTTTCCTCCAGCATCTTCACAAGGTCCTTTGCTGTTGTTCTGGGATTGATTTGCGCTTTTCGCACCAAAGTACGTTAATCTCTAGGAGACAGAACGCGTCTCTATCCTGAGCGGTATGACAGCTGCGTGGTCCCATGGTGTTTATACTTGCGTACTATTGTTTGTACAGATGAACGTGGTACCTTCAGGCGTTTGGAAATTGCTCCCAAGGATGAACCAGACTGAGGTCTTGGCTGATTTCTTTTGATATTCCCATGATGTCAAGCAAAGAGGCACCGAGTTTGAAGGTATGCCTTGAAACACATCCACAGGTAAACCTCCAATTGACTCAAATGATGTCAATTAGCCTATCAGAAGCTTCTAAAGCCATGGCATAATTCTCTGGAATTCTCCAAGCTGTTTAAAGGCACAGTCAACTTAGTGTATGTAAACTTCAAACCCACTGGAATTGTGATTCAGTGAATTATAAGTGAAATAATCTGTCTGTAAACAACTGTTGGAAAAATTACTTGTGTCATGCACAAAGTAGATGTCCTAACCGACTTGCCAAAATTACAGTTAGTTAACAAGAAATGTGTGGAGTGGTTGAAAAACGAGTTTTAATGACGCCAACATAAGTGTATGTAAACTTCCAATTTGACAACAATTTGACCCCCACAGCAAATCTTAACTGCCAATTATAGAATATACTATATAGCCTTGAAATCAGGTTAAAACTATAATTTTGACCTCATGGGTGGCCAGTCCTTGTATTTATAGTGTAGTCAATTCAGGCGGTAGCCCTGAGCTGGACTCAAACCTGGGTCCAGCAACTGTCAAGCGAACATCTTATAACTGTTACACCAAGATGTCTGAACTTCTTGACAAGGTCGCTAGGTTTTGGGTTAAGGTTGATACAATAGCTTTCTCTATGAATTTGAGAGTGGTTACATTTCTCCAGCCCCCATCCCTCAGATGTTTACCAAACCAAGTCTCTGGACAGCCATTTTGTTTCGGTTTAATTCCTAGGTTGCCCCTTTAAACAAGCCACACAATCAATCAACCAATCTGCAGTTGAAACAATAACAAAGCTGTAATTCCACCACTGTTTTGGTAATAAGATGATGATGGGGCTGGAGAAATGTAACTAATTTCAAATTCATAGACAGACCTATGGATGCAAGGACTGACCATCCATGATATCAACATTATAGTTTTAACCATGTTGAGGCTATACAGTGTTGATTTACATTGTTTCTAAACATTGGAGTAAAAAAAGCTTATTTGGGGTTCTGATGGGGTACAACAGTTGAACTAAGCTCATGAGGCATGTGTTATATTCTTCAAGAATCAATGGTTATAAATAAAAAAATTAAAAGTCCGAATATAGATGTAGCATTTGCAGATTTCCGCTTTAACACCAAACATCAGTTCAACAACTGCAGAGTTTGTGCCTCTGTATTAAAGACAGTACTTACTAGTGTTAATCAGGGCCTGTTCATCTTTAGAACCATTGGATGCCTTAAGATGCGTTTGGGAAACCGGGCCCAGATATCCAGTTTCCTCCTCTTCTTCCACCTCCTTTATCGATGTAACAGTCATCTCCCCCTCTTCCTCTTTCACTCCATAAACTGCATCCTCCTCTTCTTTCACTCCAAAAACAGCATCCTCTTCTTTTACTGTAACATCCTCCTCCTCTTTCACTGAAAGGTCTTTCTCTTCTTCTTTCACGCTAACAGCCTCACCCTCTACTTGTTTTTGTATTGTAACATCTTTCTCCTCCTCCTCCTCTTTCACTAGAGCTTCTTTCTCCGTCCAGCAGACCTCCTCTTCTTTAGCAGGAGGAGAGTAGCTTAGTGAACTCATGGTCGGAGATGTTAGCTAGCTAGCATTAGCGACTAGCCTAGTTCTAAGCTAACTTAGCAAACCAGCTAGCTGACAAACAACGTAAATATATAATTAAATGGGCCAACAAGTACATACGACAGAAGTGTGTTTAATACACAGCGACTAATATACACCAAAACAGTGTAAAGAGCGTGAATGTTGTAGCTATGTTTGCTAGAAAGCTACCGAGGTGTCTGACTAGCTGTTGTTGTTGAAGGAGCGTCCCGTCCACTAGATTATACGTCACACTGGCAGCATCGCCTGAACCTAAAAGACGCACATCGCCATCTGCTGACTGGAGGGCAACGCAGTTGAGGAACCAAACGTTTATTTTTCATTTATTTCATAAAATATTAATATTACATTAAGTCGTTCAAAGAGAAGCATGTGTTGATTGATTTGTGTTTAATGAGTGAGAATTTAAAACAATCTTTACACCCACTACATATTCTCATTGAACCATACTTCTGACATGGATCATTTTGACCCCAGAGGCATATCTTTTATCATAGCCAAAATGTGGTTTATTCAATTCTTCCAAATTTTCATGACTTTGTCAATCAACTTGTTCTTAAGAAATCTATATCATGGTTTAGTGTTTCTGTATCAATATGGACTTTTAACAAATTCAAATCCTTTGGAGTCATTTTGACTCCAGCCAAAAGCATCTTTGATAAATAGGACGTTTATTTCAAAACAAAATCACATTTTATTGGTCACATACACGTGTTTAGCAGATGTTATTGTGGGTGTAGTGAAATGCTTGTGTTTCTAGCTCCGACAGTGCAGTAATATCTAATAAGTAATATCTAACAATTTCACAACATTTACCCAATACACACAAATCTAAGTATTTGAATCTAGGTTTCTCTGTAGACATGATCCATCCCACCAGAGGGTGGAGGGGCTCCTGTAACAGTGGTTTTAACCAGATAGACACCTGCAGACACACATTATAGTGCCTCCCATGTACTCTCCTAAGATTGGACTCTTCTATACCACGTATCACATGACTGTGTACAAAACTGCAAGGGGTATACAGTGCATTCATTAAGTATTCAGACCCCTTCACTTTTTAAACATTTAATTACATTACAGCCTTATTCTAAAGTTGAATAATTTTATAATTGAATAATCAATACCCCATAATGACATCACAATAACCCATAATGACAAAACAAAATAATTAAAAAAAACATTTTTACAAATGTATTGACTTAAGTATTCAGACCCTTTGCTATGAGACTCGAAATTGAGCTCAGATGCATCCTGATTCAATTGATCTTCCTTGAAATGTTTCTACAACTTGGAGTCCACTTGTGGTAAATTCAATTGAATAGACATGATTTGGAAAGGCACACAACTGTCTATATAAGGTCCCACAGTTCACAGTGCATGTCAGAACAAAAACCGAGCCATGAGGTTGAAGGAATTGTCCATAGAGCTCTGAGACAGGATTGTGTCGAGGCACCGATCTGGAGAAGGGTACCAAAACATTTCTGCAGCATTGAAGGTCCCCAAGAACACACTGGCCTCCATCATTCTTAAATGGAAGAAGTTTGGAACCACCAAGACTCTTCCTAGAGCCGGCCGTCCGGCCAAACTGAGAAATCGTGGGAGAATGGCCTTGGTCAGGTAGGTGAACAAGAACCTGATGTTCACTCTGACAGAGCTCCAGAGTTCCTCTGTAGAGATGGGAGAACCTTCCAGAAGGACAACCATCTCTGCAGCACTCCAGCAATCAGGCCTTAATGTAGCAATGATTAAATTGTCAAAATTTATTTCAATGGACAATTCAGTGAACTGTTCTGTGAAAGGTGTCGGCTAGAGATGACATGCAGGAGCTTGCAGGGATTTGTAGTCTTGCATGTCATCTACTTTGATGCTAATTAGCATTTTAGAATCCGAGAGTAAAGAGACACAAATATATTGATGCAAGTATTTGTATTGATTATGGATCCCCATTAGTTCCTGCCAAGGCAGCAACTAGTCTTCCTGGGGTTTATTATGGATCCACATTAGTTCCTGTCAAGGCAGCAGATACTCTTCCTGGGGTTTATTATGGATCCCCATTAGTTCCTGTCAAGGCAGCAGCTACTCTTCCTGGGGTTTATTATGGATCCCCATTAGTTCCTGCCAAGGCAGCAGCTACTCTTCCTGGGGTTTATTATGGATCCCCATTAGTTCCTGTCAAGGCAGCAGCTACTCTTCTTGGGGTTTATTATGGATCCCCATGAGTTCCTGCCGAGTATGGTTAGGGAGCGTGCCAGCCTGCCTGAACCACCCCTGAATTAACAGGTATAAATGATGGGTTATGAATTAACAGGTATAAATGATGGGTTATGAATTAACAGGTATACATGATGGGTTATGAATTAACAGGTATAAATGATGGGTTATGAATTAACAGGTATACATGATGGGTTATGAATTAACAGGTATACATGATGGGTTATGAACTAACAGGTATAAATGATGGGTTATGAATTAACAGGTATAAATGATGGGTTATGAATTAACAGGTATAAATGATGGGTTATGAATTAACAGGTATAAATGATGGGTTATAAATTAACAGGTATAAATGATGGGTTATGAATTAACAGGTATAAATGATGGTTTATAAATTAACAGGTATAAATGATGGGTTATGAATTAACAGGTATAAATGATGGGTTATGAATTAACAGGTATAAATGATGGGTTATAAATTAACAGGTATAAATGATGGGTTATGAATTAACAGGTATAAATGATGGGTTATGAATTAACAGGTATAAATGATGGGTTATGAATTAACAGGTATAAATGATGGGTTATGAATTAACAGGTATACATGATGGGTTATGAATTAACAGGTATAAATGATGGGTAATGAATTAACAGGTATAAATGATGGGTTATGAATTAACAGGTATAAATGATGGGTTATGAATTAACAGGTATAAATGATGGGTTATGAATTAACAGGTATAAATGATGGGTTATGAATTAACAGGTATAAATGATGGGTTATGAATTAACAGGTATAAATGATGGGTTATGAATTAACAGGTATAAATGATGGGTTATGAACTAAGAGGTATAAATAATGGGTTATAAACTAACAGGTATAAATGATGGGTTATGAATTAACAGGTATAAATGATGGGTTATAAATGATGGGTTATGAACTAACAGGTATAAATGATGGGTTATGAACTAAGAGGTATAAATGATGGGTTATAAATGATGGGTTATAAATTAACAGGTATAAATGATGGGTTATGAATTAGCAGGTATAAATGATGGGTTATGAATTAACAGATATAAATGATGGTTATGAATTAACAGGTATAAATGATGGGTTATGAATTAACAGGTATAAATGATGGGTTATGAATTAACAGGTATAAATGATGGGTTATGAATTAACAGGTATAAATGATGGGTTATGAATTAACAGGTATAAATGATGGTTATGAACTAACAGGTATAAATGATGGGTTATGAACTAACAGGTATAAATGATGGGTTATGAACTAACAGGTATAAATGATGGGTTATGAATTAACAGGTATAAATGATGGGTTATGAATTAACAGGTATAAATGATGGGTTATGAATTAACAGGTATAAATGATGGGTTATGAACTAACAGGTATAAATGATGGATTATGAATTAACAGGTATAAATGATGGGTTATGAATTAACAGGTATAAATGATGGGATATGAATTAACAGGTATAAATGATGGTTATGAATTAACAGGTATAAATGATGGGTTATGAATTAACAGGTATAAATGATGGGTTATGAATTAACAGGTATAAATGATGGGTTATGAACTAACAGGTATAAATGATGGGTTATGAATTAACAGGTATAAATGATGGGTTATGAATTAACAGGAATAAATGATGGGTTATGAATTAACAGGTATAAATGATGGGTTATGAATTAACAGGTATAAATGATGGGTTATGAATTAACAGATATAAATGATGGATTATGAATTAACAGGTATAAATGATGGGTTATGAATTAACAGGTATAAATGATGGGTTATAAATTAACAGGTATAAATGATGGGTTATGAACTAACAGATATAAATGATGGGTTATGAATTAACAGGTATAAATGATGGGTTATGAATTAACAGGTATAAATGATGGGTTATGAATTACCACATCCCCTGCGAGCCCAGGCATTTCAATACATTCAGGATTTCTTACGGTCCATGTGCAATGTATATGGTTATCTCTGTCTCTCTCTCCATCTCTTCTTTAACAAGCAGCCATGTTGTTGTCATTCCACTAGGGACCTGTTTTCAGCATTTTAAGTCTCCAGTCAACAGTGCACCCTCTACACATGTACTGCACTGGAATTATCCCTCTACACCCTTTACACATGTACTGCACTGGAATTATCCCTCTACACATGTACTGCACTGGAATTATCCCTCTACACCCTTTACACATGTACTGTACTGGAATTATCCCTTTACACATGTACTGTACTGGAATTATCCCTCTAAACCATTTACACATGTACTGTAGTGGAATTATCCCTCTACACATGTACTGCACTGGAATTATCCCTTTACACATGTACTGTACTGGAATTATCCCTCTACACATGTACTACACTGGAATTATCCCTCTACACCCTTTACACATGTACTGCACTGGAATTATCTCTCTACACCATTTAAACATGTACTGTACTGGAATTATCCCTCTACACATGTACTGTACTGGAATTATCACATTGGCTGGCAGAAACTTACTGTTTTTTTTATTGGGCCATCAAAGCTGTCTCAGTGAGAGACTAGTTGATTATGGACTAACAGTCTAACAGCTTGAAGGTCACAACTCACGTTATTCTGGTTAAACAGAGAGAGACCAGTTGATTAAGGAGTGGGTTTTTTTTACAATTAGGAAATAATGTCATGTTTTATTCGTACAGCAGCCAACATTTTGAATGGTTCGGTAATAATATGTCATGTTTCACTCGTACCTCAGCCAGCATTGTGAATGGTTAGGAAATAATATGTCATGTTTTACTCGTACCTCAGCCAGCATTGTGAATGGTTAGGTAATAATATGTCATGTTTCACTTGTACCTCAGCCAGCATTGTGAATGGTTAGGAAATAATATGTCATGTTTTACTCATACCTCAGCCAGCATTGTGAATGGTTAGGAAATAATATGTCATGTTTTACTCGTACCTCAGCCAGCATTGTGAATGGTTAGGAAATAATATGTCATGTTTTACTCGTACCTCAGCCAGCATTGTGAATGGTTAGGAAATAATAGGTCATGTTTTACTCGTACCTCAGCCAGCATTGTGAATGGTTAGGAAATAATATGTCATGTTTTACTCGTACCTCAGCCAGCATTGTGAATGGTTAGGGAATAATATGTCATGTTTTACTCGTACCTCAGCCAGCATTGTGAATGGTTAGGAAATAATATGTAATGTTTTACTCGTACCTCAGCCAGCATTGTGAATGGTTAGGAAATAATATGTCATGTTTTACTCGTACCTCAGCCAGCATTGTGAATGGTTAGGAAATAATATGTCATGTTTTACTCGTACCTCAGCCAGCATTGTGAATGGTTAGGAAATAATATGTCATGTTTTACTCGTACCTCAGCCAGCATTGTGAATGGTTAGGAAATAATATGTCATGTTTTACTCGTACCCCAGCCAGCATTGTGAATGGTTAGGAAATAATATGTCATGTTTTACTCGTACCTCAGCCAGCATTGTGAATGGTTAGGAAATAACATGTCATGTTTTACTCGTATTCTTGGCTGAGTGTCTGAACATCATGGGTTCATTCTATACCCAGAACAGTTAGAACATCATGGGTTCATTCTACACACCCAGAACAGTTAGAACATCATGGGTTCATTCTACACACCCAGAACAGTCTGAACATCATGGGTTCATTCTACACACCCAGAACAGTTAGAAAAGTGTGTTGATAGAGGCCTGTTCTATGTTATAGGAGTTAGGTTCTTTAACAATCTCAAGCCCAATGCCTCAGCTTAAAGAATTATATTTTACTGCACCAGCATTAGTAAGGTTTAATAGAAATTTCCCTCACAGTGCTAACGAGCTAGACGTGCTAAGGAGCTATACGTGCTAAAGTCCAACCTCAAAACATAAATGGAAAACCCAAAGCCTGTAACACCTTCCCCCTTAAGACAACAAATATATCCTATATTTTTGTTGGACAAGTTCTCACCACCAACAGAAAACAACATCCATTTCATATTAAACTCAACTAAAATGCTTCACCTCCTGTCAACAATTAAAAACAATAAAAAACACATTTCTAAATGATACAATTTTATTAGTTTTCTGCTTTTTCTTTCTAAAACTAATTTTGAAATAATAATAATCTACAATGCTTCTTCACCTTCACCAATATAAATATGGTGTCTACTGGCTGTCAACAATTAAAAACAAAAAAAATATATTTTCCCCCACTAGCTTCTAGAACTCTCGTCCCCTTGGAACGAGCCCAAACAAAATTAACCTCCAATACGGAAAAACATGCAGTCAAAATAAATAGTGATCCATGGCAACTCACTGGATAAACGCAAAACACAAAACTTTTTGACTGCCCACCCTTGAGACAATCAGAAACCAAATTGTCCTTGCCACGGACATGTCTGATTTCAAGAGGAAACTCCTGCAATATCCGTAGTAACTTTGCACCTCACTGCAGAGCTTCTCTCTCTTTTCAGGGTTCACTAGATTGGCAGGTTGTTGGATCGGGGCCCAGTCCCCAATATCATGTTCTAGTACATTTGGGTTGGCACATCTGAGAATGAACCCTGATATTATAAAAGCAGGGCAACAATGTCAATATAACTGTACCCAAAAATTGTCAGTTGGTTGCATAAATAATTATGATTACTAAATGTTACATGAAATGTAAATATGAAATATTTGGTTGCATAGTCTTATTTTCAAAGTCTTTTCAATTACATTTTGCTAGGTGGGATAGCCCAATGTCAAAACACAGTTTTAACATGTCCAAATCAATAACCAATATGCAGAAACAGTTTGGGATAAATCAAAAACCTAAACATAAAATGTGCTATGTACACAAACATCTGCCATAATAATCATATTACTTGTATTTTTTTAAACAAGCACCTTATAAACTGCACAAGCAGCAATAAATCACTGATATCCATTAGGGGTTAAATCAGGTTGTACTTGCTGTTGAAACTAACAACTAAACAAACACATGGAAATGGGAGATATATTTTACCTCACTGATTAGAGGACAACCTGCAGAAGACAGTCAGCTACATTTTGGAGAGATGCATTTAAATGTAGGGGTCATTAAACAAAGGAACACAACACTTATTTGTTATAACTCATCGATATCATGTTGAAATCATTTGTTACATAGTTAGAGAGCATTTCAGAATACAAAAAACAGCATATGACAAGGGTAACATTATGACTATAACTACTGTTCCCTGAAGGAGGGAAACTAGGTACAACATACTATTAAATCCACACGTTGTGACTACAACTACTGTTCCCTGAAGGAGGGAAACTAGGTACAACATACTATTAAATCCACACCTCGCTGGAAGCCCCGCATTCCACAGGTGATGAGCGTGAGACTCGGATTTATTCCTTAAATGTAATATCTCACTTCACCGACCCAGGAAGTGGCGGGGCCAAACAGGTGTTGTAACTCGTTCATAACTGGCACGCAGATCAGTAGAAATTTTAAGATAAACTGGCACTTCAAATGGAAATGAAAAAAGTTTGCCGGTTTTACCGGAAACTTCAGGAGCAGAACGTCAGAATTTACGAATGCCAGCAGCAGGTAGGGAATTGGTTATTTTCTTCTGGTTATATTGATCTCTGGCTTCCTCAAATCATTTGTGTGTGTTAATTATTTAATCAAAAACTTGAAGCATCAGTTCAGTTCAAGTTCTGCAAATACAGTTGATTTTATTAAACACATGGGGTGTGTCTATATGGAAAAATACATGTCATAACATTTCAACCAATCAATTGGTAGAAATAAAATACTATTTTTTATTTTTATTTGGGACAGCCCTAGAACATAGTGCATTCAGACCCCTTCCCTTTTTACACATCTTGTTACATTACAGCATTATTCTGAAATGGATTACTTTTTTTTAATGATCAATCTTCAGACAATACCTCATAATGACATCACAATACCCTATAATGATATCACAATACCCCATAAAAGTCAGAAGAAAGTTTAGAAATGCTTGCATACCAGTGGTTGTATCTCTGTAGGACATGCCAGTAGGTTGTAACTCTCTAGGTCATGCCAGTAGCTACAGTAGGTTGTATCTCTCTAGGTCATGCCAGTAGACTACAGTAGGTTGTAACTCTCTAGGTCATGCCAGTAGGTTGTAACTCTCTAGGTCATGCCAAAAGATAGAATTTGTAGATAATTGGCCCTCTTTCTGGGACTCACCCACAAACAGGACCATGCCTGGCCTGTTGAGGAGTGACGGACTCCATCCTAGCTGGAGGAGTGCTCTCATCTTATCTACGAACATAGACAGGGCTCTAACTCCTCTAGCTCCACAATGAAATAGGGCGCAGACCAGGCAGCAAGCTGTTAGCCAGCCTGCCAGCTTAGTGGAGTCTGTCACTAGCACAGTCAGTGTAGTCAGCTCAGCTTTCCCCATAGAGACCGTGTCTGTGCCTCGATCTAGGTTGGGCAAAATTAAAGATGGCGGTGTTCACTTTAGCAATCTCACTAGTATAAAGACCTCCTCCATTCCTGTCATTATTGAAAGAGATTGTGATACCTCACATCTCAAAATTGGGTTACTTAATGTTAGATCCCTCACTTCCAAGGCAGTTATAGTCAATGAACTAATCACTGATCATAATCTTGATGTGATTGGCCTGACTGAAACATGGCTTAAGCCTGATGAATTTACTGTGTTAAATGAGGCCTCACCCCCTGGTTACACTAGTGACCCTACCCCCCGTGCATCCGGCAAAGGCGGAGGTGTTGCTAACATTTACGATAGCAAATTTCAATTTACAAAAAAAAACAATGACGTTTTCATCTTTTGAGCTTCTAGTCATGAAATATATGCAGCCTACTCAATCACTTTTTATAGCTACTGTTTACAGGCCTCCTGGGCCATATGCAGTGTTCCTCACGGAGTTCCCTGAATTCCTATCGGATCTTGTAGTCATAGCAGATAATATTCAAATTTTTGGTGACTTTAACATTCACATGGAAAAGTCCACAGACCCACTCCAAAACGCTTTCGGAGCCATCATCGACTCAGTGGGTTTTGTCCAACATGTCTCTGGACCTACTCACTGCCACAGTCATACTCTGGACCTAGTTTTGTCCCATGGAATAAATGTTGTGGATCTTAATGTTTTTCCTCATAATCCTAGATTATCGGACCACCATTTTATTGCGTTTGCAATTGCAACAAATAATCTGCTCAGACCCCAACCAAGGAGCATTAAAAGTCGTGCTATAAATTCTCAGACAACCCAAAGATTCCTTGATGCCCTTCCAGACTCCCTCTGCCTACCCAAGGACGTCAGAGGACAAAAATCAGTTAACCTCTTGCGAGTACCCTACCAATGGGGGCGCCACAGCGCATTTTGGAAAAAATTCGTTCCCATTTTCAACGGCCTACTAATCAAACTCAGAAGCTAGAACATGCATATACTTATTTTATATGGATAGAAAACACCCTAAAGTTTCTGAAACTGTTTGAATGGTGTCTGTGAGTATAACAGAACTCGTATGGCAGTCAAAACCCCGAGACCGATTGAACTAGGAAGTGGGATTCTGAATTGTGGACTCGACTTCACAGCCTTCCCTATAATTTACAACGTGACAAAATGATAATTGAGCACTTTCCAGTGCTTTCACTAGATGTCCCCAGTCTTTACAAAGTGTTTTGAGGGTTCTACAGTCGAAACTCAGTGAAGGAGACGATGTGGCAATTGGTCACAGTAGTAGGGCCATCAGCATTGTGACGTCGGCGGCCGTGTCTGCCCCCACCTTTGGAAACGTTTTGAAACACAATGAAATCGTCCCACTCGAATCTGATTGGCTCTCTTGTTGAAACAGGCCCTGAAGATTAATGTTATACAACGTTTGACATGTTTGAACGAACCTAACGGAGCGAAAACAGTCATTTTTCGTTAGCCAGCTGCCGCGCACGGATCAACATTTGATTACAGCCTTAGGACGCGCTAACAACAGGAAGCTAATGGAACATAAAGCATGGACTTTTTCGACCGAAAATACATTTGTCATGGACCTGGGATCCCGGGAAATGCTTTCTGATGAAGACAACTAAAGGTGAGTGATTATTGGCAATATTATACAAGATCAGATGTGATGTGCGATTTTTTCAAAGATGGCGACGAGCTAGGCTTTCTAGCTCACTTTCTGGGTATCGCATCCCCTTTTATCTCAAAGTGTGATTACCCTGTAAAGTTAATTTAAAATCTGTTATGACGGGTGTTTTAGTAGGTTACAGTAGGTTGTATCTCTCTAGGTCATGCCAGGAGGCTACAGTAGATTGTAACTCTCTAGGTCATGCCAGTAGGTTGTAAAGCTCTAGGTCATGCCAGTGGGCTACAGTGTGTTGGAACTCTCTAGGTCATGCCAGTAGGTTACAGTAGGTTGTATCTCTCTAGGTCATGCCAGTAGACTACAGTAGATTGTAACTCTCTAGGTCATGCCAGTAGGTTACAGTAGGTTGTAACTCTCTAGGTCATGCCAGTAGGTGACAGTAGGTTGCAACTCTCTAGGTCATGCCAGTAGGTTACAGTAGGTTGTAACTCTCTAGGTCATGCCAGTAGATTACAGTAGGTTGTAACTATCTAGGTCATGCCAGTAGGTTACAGTAGGTTGTAACTCTCTAGGTCATGCCAGTAGGTTACATCTCTCTAGGTCATGCCAGTAGGTTACAGTAGGTTGTAACTCTCTAGGTCATGCCAGTAGGTTACAGTAGGTTGTATCTCTCTAGGTCATGCCAGTAGGTTACAGTAGGTTGTAACTCTCTAGGTCATGCCAGTAGGTTACATCTCTCTAGGTCATGCCAGTAGGTTACAGTAGGTTGTAACTCTCTAGGTCATGCCAGTAGGTTACAGTAGGTTGTATCTCTCTAGGTCATGCCAGTAGGTTACAGTAGGTTGTATCTCTCTAGGTCATGCCAGTAGGTTACAGTAGGTTGTATCTCTCTAGGTCATGCCAGTAGGTTACAGTAGGTTGTAACTCTCTAGGTCATGCCAGTAGGTTACAGTAGGTTGTATCTCTCTTGGTCATGCCAGTAGGTTACAGTAGGTTGTAACTCTCTAGGTCATGCCAGTAGGTTACAGTAGGTTGTAACTCTCTAGGTCATGCCAGTAGGTTACATCTCTCTAGGTCATGCCAGTAGGTTACATCTCTCTAGGTCATGCCAGTAGGTTACAGTAGGTTGTAACTCTCTAGGTCATGCCAGTAGGTTACAGTAGGTTGTATCTCTCTAGGTCATGCCAGTAGGTTACAGTAGGTTGTATCTCTCTAGGTCATGCCAGTAGGTTACAGTAGGTTGTATCTCTCTAGGTCATGCCAGTAGGCTACAGTAGGTTGTAACTCTCTAGGTCATGCCAGTAGGTTACAGTAGATTGTACCTCTCTAGGTCATGCCAGTAGGTTACAGTAGGTTGTATCTCTCTAGGTCATGCCAGTAGACTACAGTAGGTTGTATCTCTCTAGGTCATGCCAGTAGGTTACAGTAGGTTGTATCTCTCTAGGTCATGCCAGTAGGCTACAGTAGGTTGTAACTCTTTAGGTCATGCCAGTAGGTTACAGTAGGTTGTATCTCTATAGGTCATGCCAGTAGACTACAGTAGGTTGTATCTCTCTAGGTCATGCCAGTAGGTTACAGTAGGTTGTATCTCTCTAGGTCATGCCAGTAGGTTACAGTAGGTTGTATCTCTCTAGTAGGTTACAGTAGGTTGTATCTCTCTAGGTCATGCCAGTAGGTTACAGTAGGTTGTATCTCTCTAGGTCATGCCAGTAGGTTACAGTAGGTTGTATCTCTCTAGGTCATGCCAGTAGGTTACAGTAGGTTATATCTCTCTAGGTCATGCCAGTAGGTTACAACAGGTTGTATCTCTCTAGGTCATGCCAGTAGGTTACAGTAGGTTGTAACTCTCTAGGTCATGCCAGTAGGTTGTATCTCTCTAGGTCATGCCAGTAGGTTACAATAGGTTGTATCTCTCTAGGTCATGCCAGTAGGTTACAGTAGGTTGTATCTCTCTAGGTCATGCCAGTAGGTTACAATAGGTTGTATCTCTCTAGGTCATGCCAGTAGGCTACAGTAGGTTGTAACTCTCTAGGACATGCCAGTAGGCTACAGTTGGTTGTATCCAAGTGGAAACAATTATCAACCCAATGTGGAAAGTGTTGAATTTGGTCAACAACAAAATGAATGTCTTATTTGCTACGTGAGGTTAACTTGATCTAACAGAAGTTTCGTAATGATTAAGTTGTTATGTGGACACGTGACATACCGACAACTTTGATAAAACACTATTGGAGTTGTCTCCAGATCGCTATGCATATTCATGCTAGTAGCTTAGCATCTCTCTCCATTGAATACAGGCGGTTGACGTCAACAACCCTCATAGAATATAAACAATAGATTACAATAATAAGATGTATCCACCAATCCAAAGACAGGATAGGTGGGAGATAGACAACCCACAGTGCAGCTTTGTGGACAACGACTCCCCTTGTTAGGACGGAGAGACATCTTGTCAGTATATCCATAATCTTTGGTGTAGCCAACCCAACTCTCACATGGCTCTATTGGGGGTCACGGTGTGTAGTAAAACATCACTACATTAAAATCACTACATGCCGTGGCCCCCCAGTCTGCGGTCAGCAGATAGACCCTCCTCAAATATATATGTTAAGTCACTTTTTGGAAACGGAACGGAGAAAACAAGGGGTAGCTTGTTCTCTACGTCGTCTGATTCTAGACATATCAGTCATCATCCCAGGGCCCTCCGTTGAAGAGATATTGACGAGCCAACTCCGAATATCCAAAGTTAAAAACTAATTGAAGGCGGTACTTACTGGTGTTAATCAGATCTCCTGTCTCCTCCTCTTCATCTTCCAATGTGACAGTAATCTCTCCTTCCTTCTTCACTCCAAAAACAGCATCATCCTCTTCTTCCTCTTGTTTAACTGAAACGTCTTTCTCTTCTTAACATCCTCCTCCTCTTTAAACTGCATCCTCCTCTTTCTCTTCCTCCTCCTCTTTCACTCTGAACGCGTCTTCCTCTTCTTTCACTGAAACGTCTTTCTCTTCTTCTTTCACTGTAACAGCCTCACCCTCTACTTGTTTTCGTATTGAAACAGCCTCCTCTTCCTCATCTTTGACGAGAGCTTCTTTCTCCGTCCAGCAGACCTCTTCTTTAGCAGCAGGAGAGTAGCTCAGTGACCGCATGGTCGGAGATGTTAGCTAGCTAGGCTAATGCTAACTTAACCAGCCCGCTAGCTGACCAATAACAACAACACCGTAAATATGAAATTAAAACGGATAACTAACTAGACGACAGAAGTGGGTTTAAAACACAGTGGCTAATATACACTAACGCGTCTAAAGAGCTTTATCGGTTCGGCTATTTTGTCTCGCAAGCTACCGAGGTGGCTAACTAACTGTTGCTACTGTTGAAAAAAGAGTTCTGTCCACTACATTATACGTCACACCAACAGCATTACCTTAAATTCCCAGACCGCCATCTGCTGACTGGAGTGGGTAACGCAGTTGATTAAAATGTATACTTTATTTTCAGACAATTTTGATTGTAGGAAGATTTTTTTACTCACCAGTGTAACAACACAGTGTGGTTAAAGACTTAGTAACTGAGTTGTAGTCACAATCTGGTTCCCTATAAGTACAAACAGTTATGTTTTTGCATTATTACAAATGTATTAACTTATTTTGGGAAATCTTCTAAACTACCCACAATGCACTATTTCCCAACGTCATATGTATTATCAACTCTATGCTACCGAGTTTGTATGCCAGTGTAACGGTGTAATGAAGTTACATTTAAAAAAATGTATTTAACCTTTATTTAAACAGGCAAGCCAGCTAAGGACAAATTCTTATTTACAATGACGGCCAAACCCCTGCCAAACCCTAACCCAGACGATGCTGGGCCACTGTGCTTGCCCTATGGGACTCCCAATCACAGCCTGGTATGATATAGCCTAGTTTTGAACCAGGGTCTGTAGTGACACCTCTAGCACTGAGATGCAGTACCTTAAATTGCTGTTTGTGTGTTTACATTATAGTCAGTGATAAAGGATGGGATTCTGGGTAACCCAATGTGATTCTGGGTAACCCACAGGAGATTTTTGGAGAAATTGGAAATTGAGTGGTCCTGGGATAGAAATGTATAAAGTTGACATTACATCATAAAATCCACCTTTTACATCATAAATTAGCAATTTATGTTTTAGTAACTTCTGTTGTTGGTTTGGCCTCTCTTTATATGTTATTTGCCGAATCTCAGTTTTCCATGTGGGTTTTATGCTAAAGTTCCTTCTTTCAAGTTGGTAGCAAACTGGAAAATGCATCTTCTTTAGGAGTGCTATTTATATCCTGATCATTCATCCACACTGCATCTTCTATAGGAGTGTTATTTATATCCTGATCATTCATCCACACTGCATCTTCTATAGGAGTGTTATTTATATCCTGATCATTCATCCACACTGCATCTTCTATAGGAGTGCTATTTATATCCTGATCATTCATCCCCACTGCATCTTCTTTAGGAGTGCTATTTATATCATGATCATTCATCCCCACTGCATCTTCTATAGGAGTGCTATTTATATCCTGATCATTCATCCACACTGCATCTTCTATAGGAGTGCTATTTATATCCTGATCATTCATCCTCACTGCATCTTCTATAGGAGTGCTATTTATATCCTGATCATTCATCCACACTGCATCTCCTATAGGAGTGCTATTTATATCCTGATCATTCATCCTCACTGCATCTTCTATAGGAGTGCTATTTATATCCTGATCATTCATCCACACTGCATCTTCTATAGGAGTGCTATTTATATCCTGATCATTCATCCACACTGCATCTTCTATAGGAGTGCTATTTATATCCTGATCATTCATCCACACTGCATCTTCTATAGGAGTGCTATTTATATCCTGATCATTCATCCACACTGCATCTTCTATAGGAGTGCTATTTATATCCTGATCGTTCATCCACACTGCATCTTCTATAGGAGTGCTATTTATATCCTGATCGTTCATCCTCACTGCATCTTCTATAGGAGTGCTATTTATATCCTGATCGTTCATCCACACTGCATCTTCTATAGGAGTGCTATTTATATCCTGATCATTCATCCACACTGCATCTTCTATGGGAGTGCTATTTATATCCTGATCATTCATCCACACTGCATCTTCTATAGGAGTGCTATTTATATCCTGATCATTCATCCACACTGCATCTTCTATAGGAGTGCTATTTATATCCTGATCATTCATCCACACTGCATCTTCTATAGGAGTGCTATTTATATCCTGATCATTCATCCTCACTGCATCTTCTATAGGAGTGCTATTTATATCCTGATCATTCATCCACACTGCATCTTCTATAGGAGTGCTATTTATATCCTGATCATTCATCCACACTGCATCTTCTATAGGAGTGCTATTTATATCCTGTCACTACTGATCATTCATCAACACTGCATCTTCTATAGGAGTGCTATTTATATCCTGATCATTCATCCTCACTGCATCTTCTTTAGGAGTGCTATTTATATCCTGATCATTCATCCCCACTGCATCTTCTATAGGAGTGCTATTTATATCCTGATCATTCATCCACACTGCATCTTCTATAGGAGTGCTATTTATATCCTGATCATTCATCCACACTGCATCTTCTATAGGAGTGCTATTTATATCCTGATCATTCATCCACACTGCATCTTCTATAGGAGTGCTATTTATATCCTGATCATTCATCCTCACTGCATCTTCTATAGGAGTGCTATTTATATCCTGATCATTCATCCACACTGCATCTTCTATAGGAGTGCTATTTATATCCTGATCATTCATCCTCACTGCATCTTCTATAGGAGTGCTATTTATATCCTGATCATTCATCCACACTGCATCTTCTATAGGAGTGCTATTTATATCCCATCACTACTGATCATTCATCCACACTGTGTGTCTCATCAATGCAGGTAATTTATGACATGTATAAAGTATATGTTTTATAAACTCATGAACACCAGCCAGTTTATCAGCCCAGTTCTGTTAGTTTAGGTGGATTATACTTCTTCACCACCAGAGGGGGACGTTGAGTAATATTCCAGGTTAATTTGATATATTTTGATACTAAAATGGATGACAGTTTATTCTGATGTTGTGAATATGAGATTACACATGGAAACAATGTATTATTTTATTATAGTCAATTAGGAATTAGTAGGAATTGTTAAATCCACTATATGATCACAATAACTTTGACAGACATCTTGATTGTTTTTTTGTTAGTATATTATCGGGCAGATTTATGGAGAATTGCTGTGGGAGTGCTGTTTATATCCCATCACTACTGATCATTCATCCATACTGTGTGTGTCCCATCATTGCAGCTTTGGAAATAAATGAACTATCCATCCATTGCTCCTTCCTGTGTTGACTCACTGACTTGAGGGACCAGGAAGGTCACACTAGGTTGATATCTAGCTCAAGCTTCACCTCATGCTTTTCATGAACTGTGTGGTTGTGTTATCTAGTGGGAACCTGTTAGAATGGTAGACTCTGGTGCCTCTTGCCGTGGGTTCAAATCGACAGAGGAAATCAACCTGCTTGCTCCTTTTTGTTTTGACAACTTTTCATTAGGGATGTTATGTTTGATACCGGAGCTACGAGGCCTGCGTCCAAATCGCTAAGCAGTAAACTTCAAAGCAGTGTACCGATGCCTGTATCACTTTATCAGCAGCACGTCATCAATGGCGTCTGAAGCTTCATTTCATCAAACAACCACCTGATTGGTTTGGTATTGGGCTTGTTCGACATTGCAGGCGACTGCAAACTGACTGATCTATAAATCACCTTGCATCATAAATAACTACTCATTATTATTTATAAATCAGTCAACCAGTCACCATTTACCCACAATGCAGCATGGATTTCATGCTCTCGAACACGGCCAGTGGTTTAGTAGATGACATAAAGGCTACGGTGTGGGACGTCATCTATAATAATGACGTAAAGGCTATGCTGCTACGGTGTGGGATGTCATCTATAATAATGACATAAAGGCTATGCTGCTACGGTGTGGGATGTCATCTATAATAATGACATAAAGGCTATGCTGCTACGGTGTGGGATGTCATAAATAATAATGGCATAAAGGCTATGCTGCTACGGTGTGGGATGTCATCTATAATAATGACATAAAGGCTATGCTGCTACGGTGTGGGATGTCATCTATAATTATGTGGCTGTTCTAAATTCTGTGTTGCTCAAAGCCTTGAGTAATGAACCTATTTTTGAGACAATCGGCTGGAAAGCGTCGATGCTTCAGGAAGCTTTGTTTCCCCATCATGGAATCTATCTATTTTTGATGCTGTGATTTTCCCTGCCATCATTCTGTATGTCTCTTCTGATCTGCAGTCATGTTTTAGTTGGGTTTTAGTTGGGTTCTAACTGGTCTCCATTAGTTAGGCTCCAGCTCGCTGACCATAGCTCGTTGGCCAAATAGGTAATGTTAGCTGGCTGGCTAAGATAACTGCATATAGCTAACATTCTTTGATTAGATGGCGTTATGTATTTCCAAAACGTTGGTTTACTTTAGTCACTCAAGTCATGAGTGGAAACGATTGGTTTAGTTTGAAGTTCTACATTTGAAGTTCTTTCTGTTGTTGTTTACATCACAGGGAATAGACCGGTCTTCCATATTACATAACACCTGCCTTTATCATTCTTCTGAATTCTTATTGGTTTTATGTAATAACTCCAAAAATAGAACAGGGAGGTTAACTTTGCATTGGGACTTAAAACAATTTTTGGGAAAAATATTTTATTTGATCTTTTATAAACTTTACCATAACCTAACCATTTTATTTCTCTCCGTCACCCACTTTACATGTGTAGATAATAAAGCATTTGACCTTTCCACTGCGTTAACAATGGAGGATTGGTTGATTTTCAGTTTAAGTATTTAAGATGATTAATAAGAAAAGTATTGTCCAACCATCGGGTAACTTGTTTCATGCTCATCAAAGGTGAGGGTGAATTTCAGATGTTCACTGCTTGTATTGATGAAGGAGTGGAATCGATGAAGTTCCTCTGCTGTCCCCTGGAATAGATGGAACACGTCATCAATGAAGCCTTTTTCAGAGCCTGATGAGGTGCTAGAATGGATTGTTAGGGCTGACAATCACATTCTTCTCTAACAACCCCATATACAGATTGGCATAATTTACGGTGACCAAATTTTAGTTTTCAAAAAAGAGGACATGTCCGGGAAAAAGAGGACGTATGGTCACCCTACTGTAAATGCAATATATTTGGAAAAAATCCTATTATTTTCCAGTGTTTCTTTGATGTATTGCGCGATTGTATCAGCTGTCTCATTTGGAGTGTTTTTAACTTCGACTAATTTACTTTGCACGCCACCATTCTTCCAATCAAAATACTGAATAAGCAGAGAGAATATTTTCACAGCACCGTGATTGCTCCCATCAGTAGAAACACCACAGTAAGCCATGTCTTCTTGTGCTTTCTGAGCTATGTCGACATAATGTGGTGCTATCACAGCGTTAACAATTGCTTCCGTCTTAGTACGAGCGCTTGAAAAAGGTCAAAGCAATGCAAAACCCCCAAAACGCACACAATGAATGGCGACTGTAGGAAGCAAAAGCCGAATCCCGGATATTTTGGGCGATTTAGAAATGCCGGCCGGACGCATTTTTTTAGGTCCAAAAAGAGGACATGTCCGGGAAAAAGAGGACATGTCCGGGAAAAAGAGGACATGTCCGGGAAAAAGAGGACATGTCCGGGAAAAAGAGGACATGTCCGGGAAAAAGAGGACATGTCCGGGAAAAAGAGGACATGTCCGGGAAAAAGAGGACATGTCCGGGAAAAAGAGGACATGTCCGGGAAAAAGAGGACGTATGGTCACCCTACATAATTAGATTCTATTTTTAAACTACAATGACCATAATGCACTGCGTGCCTACTTGTCTTGTCTGTGTTTATTTTACACCTGCTATGAAAAAGAGACAGAAGAATGCACGAAGGTCAATGCTATCCGGGATCCTTGGGACATCTCTACCCTAAACCCTAACCTTAACCCCTACCTTAACCATTTTAAATGTCAACTTCAACGGGCTAGGGACGTCCCAAGGATGTATCTCTACCTGAAAATACATGATCTAAGTGATTGATAGTTGGTATTCAGCAGTCATAAAGCCTAATTTACTTTAATGAACTACTAAAATAGTGATTTTGTCAGACAGCAGCTCTACACTTTATTGACTGACTGATCCATTCATCCTTCCATCCCTCCTCAGCCTTCCTCTCCTCTGAAGACCCAGTGAGGGTGGAACTCAGTCAGAGAGCTGTTGAGGGACTGGTTAGGAAGAACACTTCTACAGCCAGAGAGGTGAGAGGTCACACATGGTTTAGATGGTAAATATTTATGTCCCCTTAGTGGTTCATCACGTCAGCAAACGGGAATATGTTCCATCATCTATGTTTATTTACATTAGTGCAAATAGTCCACTGATATTGGTGTAATTTCTCACCCCTTTTGGCTGTATGAAAGTTAATTTCCCCTCAGACACACACATTTGTTCTTTGATATAATGAAGGTAATTTGTGTCAAATGTACTTTTCCCCACTCATTCACCCCATCTCTTTACATTGCTTATGCATATTCAGTGGCCAGACTCAAATTCCGAACACAATGCCCATCCTGACAGATCTAAACCTAATGCAGCTTGGAGTGATCAGATGACAGAAGTCACATTTAGGTGCCAGGTGTAACTGAGGCCATAGATGCTCCATATCCATTACTTTGAGTGTTTTATATAATATGACTAAATGTGTTTCTGTGTTGCAGGGACAGTCAAGAAATGGAACAGCAAGTCCACAGAACATGACATAAGCAGAGCTGTGGGAGACCACCTCAAGCCCCTGGTAGAGCCGGGGGTGGTGTTTACCACTCCACCACGCCTTCAGCAGGCTAGAAAAGTGGGATTGATCTGGTTGATCCATTTGTTTGTTTCGGTTTGCAGTAGTTGAATCCTTTGACGTATTGTTGAATTAAACATTTATCTTCAACAAATGAACTGGGTTGGTTGAAAAGTGATACTAAACGTACATTCCAGCACTATTTTGACATAGTGGGAGATATACTGAATTTATACTTTTTTCATAATAAGATGGACCAAGATACGTATTGGTTTTGCAAGAGTCTGTTGATTGTCAGTCATTGGGTTAATTTCTTTTACAATATGTTCAAATCAAGCTTTATTTATACAGCACATTTCAGACATGGATGCTTCACAGGAAAAAAATAAAACAATGAAAATAAACAGAAATATTTACCACAACAAACATAAGATTAACAACTGAAAGATGAATTAGCATTCTAAGGAAAATCCATTGATTAAAATATTAATTGGATGCAACATCCAACCCAAAATATAAGCTTGTTTATAGGAGGGGCTCTGAAAGACACTATGGGGGTGTCCATTGAAAGTTGACTAGTAACAACAACTGGGACCTAAAAGACACCCACCATGAGACCCACTAAATCTGCCCAAGAAGAGGAAAACAAAAGAAAAAGCCACACAAACTTAAAGACAGGACGCAAACCAAAAAGGTGGAGCAACTAAAGGTGTTGACTCTCCACATGTATCAAGACAACTGGAGCACTGGGCCAGACACTCTTAAATAGAACCTGGACCAGCTCAGGTGAAACACCTTCCCACTAACGAGATGGACAAGCCAGCACAGGTGTAACACATACTGACTAACGAGGTGACACCAATCAGTGCGTCCTACGTGCTAACGAGCTAGACGTGCTAACGAGCTAGACGCGCTAACGAGCTAGACGGGCTAACGAGCTAGACGGGCTAACGAGCTAGACGGGCTAACGAGCTAGACGTGCTAACGAGCTAGACGTGCTAACGAGCTAGACGGGCTAAAGTCCAACCTCAAAACATAAAATGGAAAAACCAAAGCCTGTAACACCTTCCCCTTCAAGACAACAAATATATCCTATATTTTTGTTGGAAAAGTTTGCTCACCACCAACAGAAAACAACTTCCATTTCATATTATAATCAACTACAATGCTTCACCTTCACCAATATAAATATGGTGTCTACTGGCTGTCAACAATTAAAAACAAGAAAAAAACACGTATTTCTAAATAATAATATACAATCGTATATTTTCTCCTTTTTCTTTCTATAGAATCCTAAAACTCACTAGCTTCTAGAACTCTCGTCTTCCTAAAACTCACTAGCTTCTAGAACTCTCGTCTTCCTAAAACTCACTAGCTTCTAGAACTCTCATCTTCCTAAAACTCACTAGCTTCTAGAACTCTCTTCTTTCTAAACTTCTATCCACTTGGAACGAGTCCAAACTCAACTCCAATATGGAAAAACGTGCAGTCAAAATAAATGTTACATGAATTGTAAATATGAAATATCAAAACCAAATGTACACCCCTTTGTTAATATGTATTGGCAATAATTCACTAAAAGGTCAGGCATGGAATAATAATAACTCAATCTTTTGTCAGGCTGAATGTTTGAAATATGAGGTGATTTGAGACATGCTTCTTCAGTAGTGGAATAAAGACAATTAGCACTTGAATCTTGTCAATAAATACTGGAGTGATGTAAGATTGTTAATAAAATTTCAAAAACGACATCTTCTCAACTTTCACTTTCAACAAAAACCGAACATATATTGGAAGTTGGGCATAGTCTTCTTTTCAACGTATTTTCAATGACGATTTTGCTCGGTGGGATGTCAAAACACATAAATGTAGGGGTCGCTAAACAAAGGAACACTTATTTGTCATCACTCATCGATATCATGTTGAAATCAATTGTGCGAGAGGAGGGAGATGAGGTTGAACATCCTGTTAAAACTAACAGCTCAAAAACCACACGGAATCTGGGAATAATGTGTACATCACTGGTTAGAGGAACCTTTGTAGAAAACAGCTAGCTACATTTTGAAGTGGTGCATTGTGATTCCAGTGGGTCACCAACACAAATCCTTTTTGGTTAGTCACTTTTTGTTAACTCTTCCATTTCAGAGCCTGGATTTCCCCCACTGAGTCTAATATCCATATCATGTTGAAATCAATAGAACAGGGGACAAACGTTTAGGGTTCTACATTGTGACATCATTAAAATACTCCTACTACAATATTAAAACATTCTACATTGTGACATTAATTCATTGATATCATGAAACAACTCATTCATGTATTTTCTGATGTTTAATCAGAGATTTTTTATACGAGTATCTCTTCCCACATTGATCACAGCTATAAGATTTCTCTCCTGTGTGTGTTCTCTGGTGTTTCGTCAGACATCCAGATGCACCAAATCTCTTCCCACATTGATCACAGCCATAAGGTTTCTCTCCTGTGTGTATTCTCTGGTGAACTATCAGGCTGCTTAGATGAGTAAAACTCTTCCAACATTGATCACAGCTATAAGATTTCTCTCCTGTGTGTGTCCGCTGGTGAACTATCAGGCTGCTTAGCTGAGTAAAACTCTTCCCACATTGATCACAGATATAAGATTTCTCTCCTGTGTGTGTCCGCTGGTGAACTGTCAGGCTGTTTAGCTGAGTAAAACTCTTCCCACATTGATTACAGCTAAAAGGTTTCTCTCCTGTGTGTATTCTCTGGTGTATAGTTAGATTGCCAGATGTAGTAAAACTCTTCCCACAGTGATCACAGTCTAAAGATTTCTTTCCAGTGTGAATTCTTTGATGTATTTTAAGGTCTGATGAAGAGTTGAATATCTTCCCACAGTCAGAGCAGCAGTGAGATTTCCCTCCAGTGTGAATTCTCAGGTGTTCTTTTAGTGAATTTGATATTGAGAAATATATCCCACAGTCAGAGCAGCAGTTAGACATCTTCCCTGTGGATCTCTGCTGGTGTTTCTTGAGGTGTTCTGATGTGGAGAGACTCTTCTCTGCCTCATCAGCATCATGATGATGTTGAGGATCCCCAGAGGATCCACGATAGTCCCGTCTCTCTCCTGTGTGAACGACAAAGTCAGACAGATGGTTAAAGGCCCTGAAAGGCCCAGAAATCCACTGTTTATTTGAGTTAAAAGGTGATGCCCAGAGCATACCCATGAAGTTGTACAACAATTGACATCTGTTAAATGATTTCACAAGACTGTCAAGATAGCAACAATAGTTATATTTAGTATTGTTTTCACATTAGTAGTAACCAGAAATAAGTTATTAAAGTTGTTGAAATCCTAAGCAGTGTGCCAGACAACTATTGGTCTCCAATACAAGCCCCTTTCTGTGTTTGCTTAAATTGCGGCACGAGGGCGATGCGCACACAATTTGATTGCAGAAACACCTCCCTGCTAATGAGGAAACCACTAGTTATTGATGTAGTATATCTGGTAATGAGGAAACCACTAGTTATGGATGTAGTATATCTGGTGATGAGGAAACCACTAGTTATGGATGTAGTATATCTGGTAATGAGGAAACCACTAGTTATGGATGTAGTATATCTGCTAATGAGGAAACCACTAGTTATGGATGTAGTATATCTGCTAATGAGGAAACCACTAGTTATGGATGTAGTATATCTGCCTGGAGCAAAAAATGGTGAGCGACGATTTTAGCTTTTCACAATGTATTCTGAATATTACAGCACTAGATCAGGAGTGCTACTCAAGGAAACTCACATTAAGCTCTGTGTCTACTCACTAATTCACCACCGTGGGGGAAAACTCAGGGGAGTTCTCATAGGCTGACAGCAAAAATAGCCTCAATTTACATGTTGCTTATAAGTGCATTTCACATTAAATATGGATTATAATTGTAGGGCTCGCTTGAATCACCTGCTTAATATGTTTGTGTTATTGTCGCAAATCAACTGATTTATAGTTAAACACTTCAACCAGTAAAATGCTCTTTGGCTAGCTTTGCCATCAGCCTGACAATAAGGGTTTGTACACTAAGTTTTTAACCAATTGGCCCATAACTTCACCTAACAACAACATATACCTACTGTAGGACCCATAACTTCACCTAACAATAACATAGACCTACTGTAGGACCCATAACTTCACCTAACAATAACATAGACCTACTGTAGGACCCATAACATCACCTAACAATAACATAGACCTACTGTAGGACCCATAACTTCACCTAACAACAACATAGACCTACTGTAGGACCCATAACTTCACCTAACAACAAATATAGGAAAATAGCTCTGTGTGTTGTACAATAGCCTATCCATCAAGGAACAGTTCATTATGAGCTAAGTATCTCTGTGTCCAAACAGACTAACGAGACCCTACAGTAAATCAAGCAGACAATAACACATTATAAACATCAATTTGTTAGGGATGTTGGATCCAACGTGGAGCACGGCATAACTGTCTTTACCAGAGTAATGAATGAAGAAGCACTTTGGTTGTTGTTGCATGTCGTGATGTTTGTAATTTGACTGGCATTCAGAAAAGTATTTCCTGGATCTTCTGATAGTTGATCATGTGACTAACTAAACATCTACAGTATTAAGAATTATGTGTAATTATTGAAGAACTGCGTTAATGACAGTATCCATTTGAGTGTTGTCAATAAAGCTAAGATTTAAAAAAAATAAAATTATTTCACCTTTATTTAACCAGGTAGGCTAGTTGAGAACAAGTTCTCATTTACAACTGCGACCTGGCCAAGATAAAGCAAAGCAGTGCGACAAAAAAAACAGAGTTACACGTTGGATAAACAAACGAACAGTCAATAACACAATAGAAAAATCTATATACAGTGTGTGCAAATGGAGTACGGAGGTAAGGCGATAAATAGGCCATAGTAGCGAAGTAATTACAATTTAGCAAATTAACACTGGAGAGATAGATGTACAGATGATGATGTACAAGTAGAAATACTGGTGTGCAAAAGAGCAGAAAAAGTAAATAAAAACATGGGGATGAGGTAGGCAGTTGGATGGGCTATTTACAGATGGGCTGTGTACAGCTGCAGCGATCGGTAAGCTGCTCAGATAGCTGATGCTTAAAGTTAGTGAGGGAGATGTATGTCTCCAACTTCAGCGATTGTTGCAATTCGTTCCAGTCATTGGCAGCAGACAACTGGAGGGAAAGGCGGCCAAAGGAGGTGTTGGCTTTGGGGATGACCAGTGAGATATACCTCCTGGAGTGCGTGCTATGGGTGGGTGTTGCTATGGTGACCAGTGAGCTGAGTTAAGGCGGAGCTTTACCTAGCTAAGACTTATAGATGACCTGGAGCCAGCGGGTTTGGCGACGAATATGTAGCGAGGGCCAGCCGACAAGAGCATACAGGTCGCAGTGGTGGGTGGTATATGGGGCTTTGGTGACAAAACGGATGGCACTGTGATAGACTGCATCCAGTTTGCTGAGTAGAGTGTTGGAGGCTATTTTGTAAATGACATCGCCGAAGTTAAGGATCGGTAGGATAGTCAGTTTTACGAGGGTATGTTTGGCAGCGTGAGTGAAGGAGGCTTTGTTGCGAAATAGGAAGCCGGTTCTAGATTTAATTTTGGATTGGAGATGCTTAATATTTTAATATTAGTCTGGAAGGAGTTTATAGTCTAACCAGACACTTAGAATATGTGGACAGCTACAATACCTAAGTCAGAACCGTCCAGAGTAGTGATGCTAGTTGGGCGGGTGTAGGCAGCGATCGGTTGTTGATTGATCGGTTGTTCTTTTTGGCTGATGAGTCTGCCGATAAGAATACGGTGATTGACAGAGTCGAAAGCCTTGGCCAGGTCGATGAAGACGGCTGCACAGTACTGTCTCTTATCGATGGCGGTTATGATATCGTTTAGTACCTTGAGCGTGGCTGAGGTGCACCCGTGACCAGCTCGGAAACCGGATTGCACAGCGGAGAAGGTACGGTGGGATTCAAAATGATCAGTGATCTGTTTGTTAACTTGACTTTCGAAGACTTTAGAATGGCAGGGCAGGATGGATATAGGTCTGTAACAGTTTGGGTCTAGAGTGTCACCTCCTTTGAAGAGGGGGATGACCACGGAAGCGTTCCAATTTTTAGGAATCTCAGACGATACGAAAGAGGTTGAACAGACTAGTAATAGGGGTTGCCACAATGGCAGCGGATAATTATAGAAAGAGAGGGTCCAGATTGTCAAGACCAGCTGATTTGTACGGGTCCAGGTTTTGCAACTCTTTCAGAACATCAGCTATCTGGATTTGGGTGAAGGAGAAGATGGGGAGGCTTAGGGAAGTAGCTGTGGGGAGCTGTTGGCCGGGGTTGGGGTAGCCAGGAGGAAAGCGTGCCCAGCCGTAGAGAAATGCTTATTGAAATTCTCCATTATCGTGGAGTTATCGGTGGTGACAGTGTTTCCTAGCCTCAGTGCAGTGGGCAGCTGGGATGAGGTGCTCTTAGTCTCCATGGACTTTACAGTGTCCCAAAACTTTTTGGAGTTAGAGCTACGGGATGCAAATTTCTGTTTGAAAAAGCTAGCCTTTGGTTTCCTAACTGACTGTGTGTATTGGTTCCTGACTTCTCTGAAAAGTTGCATATCGCGGGGACTATTCGATGCTAGTGCAGTCCGCCATAGGATGTTTTTGTGCTGGTCGAGGGCAGTCAGGTCTGGAGTGAACAAAGGGCTATATCTGTCCTTAGTTCTACATTTTTTGAAAGGGGCATGCTTATTTAAGATGGTGAGGAAATTACTTTTAAAGAACAACCAGGCATCCTCTACTGACTGGATGAGGTAAAAATCCTTCCAGGAGACCAGGGCCAGGTCGATTAGAAAGGCCTGCTTGCAGAAATGTTTTAGGGAGCGTTTGACAGTGATGAGGGGTGGTCGTTTGACCGCAAACCCATAACGGATGCAGGCAATGAGACAGTAATCGCTGAGATCCTGATTGAAAACAGCAGAGGTGTATTTGGAGGGCAAGTTGGTCAGGATAATATCTATGAGGGTGCCCATGTTTACAGATTTAGGGGTTGTACCTGGTGGGTTCCTTGATAATTTGTGTGAGATTGAGGGCATCTGGCTTGGATTGTAGGACAGCCGGGGTGTTAACCTCACTAGGGTAGGGGGCACTATTTTCACCTCTGGATGAAAAGCCTGCCAAAGTAAACTTGGTAGATTTGGATAGAAAACACTCTAAAGTTTCCAAAACTGTTAAAATAATGTCTGTGAGTATAACAGAACTGATATGACAGGCGAAAACCTGAGAAAAACCCATCCAGGAAGTGGGATTTTGTTGTTGTTGTTGTAGTTTTCCATTGACTGCCTTTACAGATTCCATTGACTTAGGTCTCACATTGCACTTCCTATGGCTTCCACTAGATGTCAACAGTCTTTAGAAATTGTTTCAGGCTTCCATCCTGAAAAATGAGAGTGTAAGACCACTCTGAATGAGTGGACCATTCAGTGTCCCATAGATTTTCATGCGCGAGATCGAGAGCGCGCCTTTCTTGTTTACCTTTTATACTGAAGACGTTATTGCCCGGTTGAAATGTTATATATTATTTAGGCTAAAAACAACCTGAGGATTGATTATAAACATCGTTTGACATGTTTCTACGAACTTTACTGATACTTTTCTGATTTTTCGTCTGGCTGTTGTGATTGCCTTTGAGCCTGTGGATTACTGAACAAAACGCATGAACAAAACTGAGGTTTTTGGAAATAAAGAGAGACTTTACCGAACACAACGAACATTTATTGAGTAAATGGGAGTCTTGCGAGTGCAACGATATGAAGATCATCAAAAGTAAGTGATTCATTTTATCGCTATTTCTGACTTGTGTAACTCCTCTACTTGGCTGGTAACTGTTTGTAATGATTTGTCTGCTGGGCGCTGTTCTCAGACAATCGCATGGTATGCTTTCACGGTAAAGCCTTTTTGAAATCTGACACCGTGGTTTGATTAACAAGAAGTTAATCTTTAAACCGATGTATAACACTTGTATGTTTTATGAATTCTTATAATGAGAATTTCTGTTTTTGAATTTGGCGCTCTGCAATTTCACTGGATGTTTGCCATGTGGGACGGTAGCGTCCCACACCCCCTAGAGAGGTTAAGCATATCCCAGTTTAGGTCACCTAACAGAACGACCTCTGAAGATAGATGGGGGAAATCAATTCACATATGGTGTCCAGGGCACAGCTGGGAGCTGAGGGGGGTCTATAACAGGCGGCAATAGTGAGAGACTTATTTCTGGAGAGATTCATTTTTTTAAATAGAAGCTCAAACTGTTTGGGCTTAGACCTGGAAAGTATGATAGAACTCCGCAGGCCATCTCTGCAGTAGATTGCAACTCCTCTCATTTTGATGGAAAATGTTGTATTTGGGGATGGAAATTTCATAATTTTTGGTGACCTTCCAAAGCCAGGATTCAGACACGGCAAGGACATCAATGTTGGCGGAGTGTGCTAAAGCAGTGAGTAAAACAAACTTAGGGAGGAGGCTTCTGATGTTAACATGCATGAAACCAAGGCTTTTACGGTTACAGAAGTCAACAAATGAGAGCGCCTGGGGACACACAGGGCCTGGGATAACGTCTACATCACCAGAGGAGTAGGATGAGGGTACGGCTTAAGGCTTTCAGAACCGGTCAGGTCACGTTGACGACTGGCTCCCTCCGGTCAGGTCACGTTGACGACTGGCTCCCTCCGGTCAGGTCACGTTGACGACTGGCTCCCTCCGGTCAGGTCACGTTGACGACTGGCTCCCTCCGGTCAGGTCACGTTGACGACTGGCTCCCTCCGGTCAGGTCACGTTGACGACTGGCTCCCTCCGGTCAGGTCACGTTGACGACTGGCTCCCTCCGGTCAGGTTACGTTGACGACTGGCTCCATCCGGTCAGGTCACGTTGACTACTGGCTCCCTCCGGTCAGGTTACGTTGACGACTGGCTCCCTCCAGTCATGTGTGTGTTTTAATTATTTAATCAAATAGCATGTTTAAAGCATCAGACAAGTTCAGTACATATAGTTGATTTTATTAAAACACATGGGGCGATTTGTAGAAAGAACAGATGACTCTTGGTTGACCAAGATGTATTTTAGTTGGGGACAGCATTAGAACATGATTTAAGGGATCCCGAGTGGCGCAGCGGACACTGCATCTCAGTGCTTGAGGCTTCACTACAGACACCCTGGTTCAAATCCAGGCTGTATCACAACCGGCCGTGATTTGGAGTCCCATAGGGCGGCGCACAATTGGCCCAGCGTTGTCCGGGGTAGGCAGTCATTGTAAATAAGAATTTGTTCTTAACTGACTTGCCTAGTTAAATAAAGGTTACATTTAAATACATTTAAAAAATAGAGTTTCATGACAATCCATTTTTTACAAATCCGGCAAGGCACCAATTTTGAGAAGGGTTTAAAACAAAGGTTTCAAACCAATTCATGAATGTAATTGAATCTAGGTATGTCTTGTCTTTAATGTAATGGCATGAAAAACAATTGGCTGAATATTATACAATGACTTATCAACAGCTCTAATAATTTGCCTCCACAGGAAATCTACACTGGCAGTTATAGAATATACTATATATCCTTGAAACCTGGTTAAACTATCATTATGACATCATGGATGAATTCTAGAATATACTATAGCCTAGAAACCTGGTTAAACTATCATTATGACATCATGGATGAATTCCAGAATATACTATATATAGCCTAGAAACCTGGTTAAACTATCATTATGACATCATGGATGAATTCTAGAATATACTATATAGCCTAGAAACCTGTTTAAACTATCATTATGACATCATGGATGAATTCTAGAATATACTATACAGCCTAGAAACCTGGTTAAACTATCATTATGACATCATGGATGAATTCTAGAATATACTATACAGCCTAGAAACCTGGTTAAACTATCATTATGACATCCTGGATGAATAAATTTGAGTGGTTACACTCCTCCTTCCCCCATCCCTCAGCTGTTTACCAAACCAAGCCTCTGGGCAGCCATTTTGTTGCTGTTTAAAAAACCCACACAACCCATCAATCTGCAGTTCAAACAATAACAAAGCTGTAATTCCACCACTGTTTTGGTAATAAGATGATGATGATGATGGGGTTGGAGAAATGTAACTACTTTCAAATTCACAGACAGACCTATGGATGCAAGGACTGACCATCCACGATATCAACATTATAGTTTTAACCATGTTGAGGCTATACAGTGTTGGTTTACATTGTTTCTAAACATTGGAGTAAAAAAAGCTTATATTCTGATGGGGTACAACAGTTGAACTAAGCTCATGAGACGTGTTATATTCTTCAAGAATCAATGGCTATAAATAAATAATTTAAAAGTCCAAATATGGATGTAACAATTGCAGACTTCCCCTTTAACACCAAACATCAGTTGAACAACTGCAGAGTTTGTGCCTCTGTATTTAAGACAGTACTTACTAGTGTTAATCAGGGAACGGTTTCTCAAAACCATCTTATTGCTAAGTTCACCGTTAGAACCATTGGACGCCTTAAGATGCGTTTGGGAAACCGGGCCCAGATGTCCAGTTTCCTCCTCTTCTTCCTCCTCCTTTATCGATCTAACAGTCATCTCCCCCTCTTCCTCTTTCACTCCATAAACTGCATCCTCCTCTTCTTTTACTGTAACATCCTCCTCTTCTTTCACTCTGAACGCGTCTTTTTCTTCTTTCACAGTAACGGCCTCACCCTCTACTTCTTGTTTTACTGTGATGTCCTCCTCTTCTTTAGCAGGAGGAGAGTAGCTCAGTAACCGCATGGTCGGAGATGTTAGCTAGCTAGGCTAATGCTAACTTAACCAGCCCGCTAGCTGAATAATAACAAGAACACCGTAAATATGATATTAAATCTGATAACTAACTAGACGACAGAAGTGGGTTTAAAACACAGTGGCTAATATACACTAACGCGTCTAAAGAGCTTTATTGGTTCGGCTATTTTGTCTAGCAAGCTACCGAGGTGGCTGACGAACTGTTGTTGCTGTTGAAAGAAGAGTTCCGTCCACTAGATTATACGTCACACCAACAGCATTACCTTAAATTCCCAGACCACCATCTGCTGACTGGAGTGGGTAACGCAGTTGAGTAAAATGTTTATTTTTTATTTTCAGACAAGTTAAAGTGTAGGAAGCATGAGTTTTTACTCACCAGTGTAACAACACAGTGTGGTTAAAGACTTAGTAACTTAGTTGTAGTCACGATATGGTTACCTATAAGTACAAACAGTTATGTTTTTGCATTATTACAAATGTATTAACTTATTTCGGGAAATCTTCTAAACTTCCCACAATGCACTATTTTCCAACGTCATATGTATTATCAACTCTATGCTACGGAGTTTGTATGCCAGTGTAACGGTGTAATGAAGTTACATTTAAAACATTTATTTAACCTTTATTTAACCAGGCAAACCAGCTAAGGACAAATTGTTATTTACAATGACGGCCAAACCCCTGCCAAACCCTAACCCAGACGATGCTGGGCCACTGTGCGTTGCCCTATGGGACTCCCAATCCCGGCCTGTTATGATACAGCCTAGTTTTGAACAAGGGTCTGTAGTGACGCCTCTAGCACTGAGATGCAGGACCTTAGACTGCTGCTCGTGTGTTTACATTACAGTCAGTGATAAAGGATGGGATTCTGGGTAATTCACAGCAGATTTATGGAGAATTTGAAAATTGAGTGGTCCTGGGATAGAAATGTATAAAGTTGACATTAGATAATAAAATCCACCTTTTACATCATAAATTAGCAATTTATGTTTTAGTAACTTCTGTTGTTGGTTTGGCCTCTATATGTTATTTGCCGAATCTCAGTTTTCCATGTGGGTTTTATGCAGAAGTTCCCTCTTTCAAGTTGGTAGCAAACTGGAAAATGCATCTTCTATAGGAGTGCTATTTATATCCTGATCATTCATCCACACTGCATCTTCTATAGGAGTGCTATTTATATCCTGATCATTCATCCTCACTGCATCTTCTATAGGAGTGCTATTTATATCCTGATCATTCATCCACACTGCATCTTCTATAGGAGTGCTATTTATATCCTGATCATTCATCCACACTGCATCTTCTATAGGAGTGCTATTTATACCCTGATCATTCATCCACACTGCATCTTCTATAGGAGTGCTATTTATATCCTGATCATTCATCCTCACTGCATCTTCTATAGGAGTGCTATTTATATCCTGATCATTCATCCACACTGCATCTTCTATAGGAGTGCTATTTATATCCTGATCATTCATCCCCACTGCATCTTCTATAGGAGTGCTATTTATATCCTGATCATTCATTCACACTGCATCTTCTATAGGAGTGCTATTTATATCCTGATCATTCATCCACACTGCATCTTCTATAGGAGTGCTATTTATATCCTGATCATTCATCCACACTGCATCTTCTATAGGAGTGCTATTTATACCCTGATCATTCATCCACACTGCATCTTCTATAGGAGTGCTATTTATATCCTGATCATTCATCCTCACTGCATCTTCTATAGGAGTGCTATTTATATCCTGATCATTCATCCACACTGCATCTTCTATAGGAGTGCTATGTATATCCTGATCATTCATCCTCACTGCATCTTCTATAGGAGTGCTATTTATATCCTGATCATTCATCCACACTGCATCTTCTATAGGAGTGCTATTTATATCCTGATCATTCATCCACACTGCATCTTCTATAGGAGTGCTATTTATACCCTGATCATTCAACAACACTGCATCTTCTATAGGAGTGCTATTTATATCCTGATCATTCATCCTCACTGCATCTTCTATAGGAGTGCTATTTATATCCTGATCATTCATCCACACTGCATCTTCTATAGGAGTGCTATTTATATCCTGATCATTCATCCCCACTGCATCTTCTATAGGAGTGCTATTTATATCCTGATCATTCATTCACACTGCATCTTCTATAGGAGTGCTATTTATATCCTGATCATTCATCCACACTGCATCTTCTATAGGAGTGCTATTTATATCCTGATCATTCATCCACACTGCATCTTCTATAGGAGTGCTATTTATACCCTGATCATTCATCCACACTGCATCTTCTATGGGAGTGCTATTTATATCCTGATCATTCATCCTCACTGCATCTTCCATAGGAGTGCTATTTATATCCTGATCATTCATCCACACTGCATCTTCTATAGGAGTGCTATTTATATCCTGATCGTTCATCCACACTGCATCTTCTATAGGAGTGCTATTTATATCCTGATCATTCATCCACACTGCATCTTCTATAGGAGTGCTATTTATATCCTGATCATTCATCCACACTGCATCTTCTATAGGAGTGCTATTTATATCCTGATCATTCATCCCCACTGCATCTTCTATAGGAGTGCTATTTATATCCTGATCATTCATCCACACTGCATATTCTATAGGAGTGCTATTTATATCCTGATCATTCATCCACACTGCATCTTCTATAGGAGTGCTATTTATATCCTGATCATTCATCCTCACTGCATCTTCTATAGGAGTGCTATTTATATCCTGATCATTCATCCACACTGCATCTTCTATAGGAGTGCTATTTATATCCTGATCATTCATCCACACTGCATCTTCTATAGGAGTGCTATTTATATCCTGATCATTCATCCACACTGCATCTTCTATAGGAGTGCTATTTATATCCTGATCATTCATCCACACTGCATCTTCTATAGGAGTGCTATTTATATCCTGATCATTCATCCACACTGCATCTTCTATAGGAGTGCTATTTATATCCTGATCATTCATCCACACTGCATCTTCTATAGGAGTGCTATTTATATCCTGATCATTCATCCACACTGCATCTTCTATAGGAGTGCTATTTATATCCTGATCATACATCCACACTGCATCTTCTATAGGAGTGCTATTTATATCCTGATCATTCATCCACACTGCATCTTCTATAGGAGTGCTATTTATATCCTGATCATTCATCCACACTGCATCTTCTATAGGAGTGCTATTTATATCCTGATCATTCATCCTTACTGCATCTTCTATAGGAGTGCTATTTATATCCTGATCATTCATCCTCACTGCATCTTCTATAGGAGTGCTATTTATATCCTGATCATTCATCCACACTGCATCTTCTTTTGGAGTGCTATTTATATCCTGATCATTCATCCCCACTGCATCTTCTTTAGGAGTGCTATTTATATCCTGATCATTCATCCACACTGCATCTTCTATAGGAGTGCTATTTATATCCTGATCATTCATCCTCACTGCATCTTCTATAGGAGTGCTATTTATATCCTGATCATTCATCCACACTGCATCTTCTATAGGAGTGTTATTTATATCCTGATCATTCATCCACACTGCATCTTCTATAGGAGTGCTATTTATATCCTGATCATTCATCCACACTGTATCTTCTATAGGAGTGCTATTTATATCCTGATCATTCATCCACACTGTGTGTCTCATCAATGCAGGTAATCTATGACATGTATAAAGTATGTGTTTTATAAACTCATGAACACCAGCCAGTTTATCAGCCCGGTTCTGTTAGTTTAGGTTTATTATACTTCTTCACCACCAGAGGGGGACGTTGAGTAATATTTCAGGTTAATTTGATATATTTTGATACTAAAATGGATCATAGTTTATTCTGATGATGTGAATATGAGATTACACATGGAAACTATGTATTTATTTTATTATAGTCAATTAAGAATTATTAGTAATTGTTAAATCCACTATATGATCACAATAACTTTGACAGACATCTTGATAGTTTTTGTTAGTATATTATAGGGCAGATTTATGGAGAATTGCTGTGGGAGTGCTGTTTATATCCCATCACTACTGATCATTCATCCATACTGTGTGTGTCCCATCATTTCAGCTTTGGAAATAAATTAACTATCCATCCATTGCTCCTTCCTGTGTTGACTCACTGACTTGAGGGACCAGGAAGGTCACACTTGGTCGATATCTAGCTCAAGCTTGCAAACCTTAAACACATCTCCATCTCCATGAACTACATCACACCTGCCCAGACCCACTAGAACACACCCCCATCTCCATTAACTACATCACACCTGCCCAGACCAACTAGAACACACCCCCATCTCCATTAACTACATCACACTTGTCCAGACCCACTAGAACACACCTCCATCTCCATTAACTACATCACACCTGCCCAGACCCACTAGAACACACCTCCATCTCCATTAACTACATCACACCTGCCCAGACCCACTAGAACACACCTCCATCTCCATTAACTACATCACACCTGCCCAGTCCCACTAGAACACACCTCCATCTCCATTAACTACATCACACCTGTCCAGACTCACTAGAACACACCTCCATCTCCATTAACTACATCACACCTGCCCAGACCCACTAGAACACACCTCCATCTCCATTAACTACATCACACCTGTCCACTAGAACACACCTCCATCTCCATTAACTACATCACACCTGCCCAGACCCACTAGAACACACCTCCATCTCCATTAACTACATCACACCTGTCCAGACCCACTAGAACACACCTCCATCTCCATTAACTACATCACACCTGCCCAGACCCACTAGAACACACCTCCATCTCCATTAACTACATCACACCTGTCCAGACCCACTAGAACACACCCCCATCTCCAGCGCCCGCATCAGCACCATTTTATTTCTCTCCTTCACTTTCAACTTTTAGATAATAAAGCATTATACCATTCAAATGAATTAACAATAGAGGATCGGTTGATTTCCAGGTTTTAATTAAGTATAATATTTAAGATGATTGATGAGAAAAGTATCGTCCAACTCTGGGGGTATCTCACTGCACCCTCAAATGTCCTGAAATATGCAGACAGACGGATTAAAAGTAATTTTACATTTATAAGTATAACTGTACTTCTGACAGCCAACTTTCTAACTCCGCCCATAACTTTATGACATCATAACATTCCCAGAAGGATTATTGAGTCATTGTTAGTTTTACACTGAAGACATGATTCTGCCGTTGTGCTGTAGAATTAGGGGATTTTGTCTCTTGTATAATAAGGGACTATCATTTGTCCCAACATCACAGGCAACAGACTTTGTTATAGTTAAAGACTTCCAAAAGTTGTTTAATGGGATTTCTCCCTGTGCACCTGCCAATGTAAATCCATTGAACGAGACAAGTTACCAGACAGGACATATTGCTAATGCTCTTCCTATTGATAACCCGAATGACAATTAACTAGTGGGTGGTGGTGGTGATGACGGCCTATTGGATTACGTCGTCCATCGGGATTCCCCCCAAAAAAGAAGATGCTCTGGATTGATCACTGGAGTCAGATGTGAAGGAGGAGGTTGATCATCAGGAGTCAGATGTGAAGGAGGAGGTTGATCATCAGGAGTCAGATGTGAAGGAGGAGGTTGATCATCAGGAGTCAGATGTGAAGGAGGAGGTTGATCATCAGGAGTCAGATGTGAAGGAGGAGGTTGATCATCAGGAGTCAGATGTGAAGGAGGAGGTTGATCATCAGGAGTCAGTTGTGAAGGAGGAGGTTGATTATCAGGAGTCAGATGTGAAGGAGGAGGTTGATCATCAGTGAACCTCTAGGATTGTGGCTGGGCTGGCGTTTACACTTCCAGCTTGGTCATATATTTTGATACATTGAATGTTGATATTGTGAAACTATGTTATATATTTGCACCTCCTGTTTCAGGAAGTGATGTCACTAGGTACTGCCCCTATATATACAGTGCATTCAGAAAGTATTCAGACCCCTTCACTTTTTACACATTTTGTTACATTATTCAAACATTTATGAGGAAAACATTGATTTAATCCATCTACACACAATACCCCATAATGACATCACAATACCCCATAATGACATCACAATACCCCATAATGACATCACAATACTGTCACGCCCTGACCAGGTGAACTCGGGTATTTTGGGTCAGGGTGTGTCATGTTGGGTATTTTTCCTTGGTTTGTTTTCTATGTTTGCGTTATAGCCTTGTGTTAGCTCTATGTGGTTTATTTCTATGTTGGGTTCTGTCGATTCCCAATCAGAGACAGCTGTCGCTAGTTGTCTCTGATTGGGATCACATTTAAGTTCCTTTTTCCCCCACGCTGTTTGTGGGGTGTTGCCTCTTTGTGTTTTGAGCAGTTAACGTATCGGCATTTTCTTGGTTTTGTGTACGTGTTTATTTCAGTGTGAAGAATAAACATGTGTTCGCTCCCAGCTGCGCTTTGGTCCGCTTCCTCATCACCCGACGACGATCGTTACAAATACCCCATAATGACATCACAATACCCCATAATGACAAAGCAAAAACAGGTTTTTATAAATGTTTCAAATGTAACAAAAACAACAACTGAAATATCACATTTACATACAGTACCATTCAAGGGTTTGGACACACCTACTCATTCAAGGGTTTTTATTTTTACTATTTTCTACATTGTAGAATAATAATGAAGATATTAAAACTATGAAATAACACATATGGAATCATGTAGTAACCAAAAAAGGGTTAAACAAATCAAAATATATTTTCTATTTGAGATTCTTCAAAGTATTCACAATTTGCCTTGATGACAGCTTTGCACACACTTGGCATAGTTGTGTTGTCTTCACTATTATTCTACAACATAGAGAATAGTTAAAATAAAGAAAAAACATTGAATTTGTAGGTGTGTCCAAACAATTGACCGGTACTGAATATGGATTGTGGAGGAGAACTGATCCTAGATCTGTACAAAGGCATAACATCTACAGCAGGAACAACTGTCTGTGTTAAAAAGGCCCAGCTGGATTTAATTGAGCTATTTAAAATGACATATTTGAATGTGAAATGATTTGTTCTGTTTGTCAATACAAGACAGGGTCTGTGGAGGCTTGGCCTATTAGTGGTAGATTTGGGGGAGAATTTGACATGTCAGTTGGAATAGTGATAGATTTTTGGAGGGACCCTTGTCACTACAGCCAATCAGCGAGCAGCTTCCCTTCCCCCACACCGTAGGCAGTTCTGTTACTCACAACACTTCCCCTGCTTTCCTCAACAATGGAAAAGCCCACTGAACTAAAGCCTTGCCATTTCAGATCTTTTTTAAAAGATTGGGGAATTTTTTACAATTAGGAAATAATATGTCATGTTTTACTCGTACCTCAGCCAGCATTGTGAATGGTTAGGAAATAATATTTCATGTTTTACTAGTACCTCAGCCAGCATTGTGAATGGTTAGGAAATAATATGTCATGTTTTACTCGTACCTCAGCCAGCATTGTGAATGGTTAGGAAATAATATGTCATGTTTTACTCGTACCTCAGCCAGCATTGTGAATGGTTAGGAAATAATATGTCATGTTTTACTCTTACCTCAGCCAGCATTGTGAATGGTTAGGAAATAATATTTCATGTTTTACTCGTACCTCAGCCAGCATTGTGAATGGTGTCTGATGCAGTGACATACTAGACCATGGCAGTAAATCTAATACTTAGGTGTTTTTAGTCAGGCATGAAAGGTCTGGGGTGGTTCTGTGGTTATAAGTTACTGACCTTGGAATACATTTCTGGCCATGCTGGCAGGGTCTGAATCAAACCCAATGTCCACCTGGCATACTGGCAGGGTCTGAATCAAACCCAATGTCCACCTGGCACACTGACAGGGTCTGAAACAAACCCAATGTCCACCTGGTACACTGGCAGGGTCTGAATCAAACCCAATGTCCACCTGGTACACTGGCAGGGTCTGAATCAAACCCAATGTCCACCTGGTACACTGGCAGGGTCTGAATCAAACCCAATGTCCACCTGGTACACTGGCAGGGTCTGAATCAAACCCAATGTCCACCTGGTACACTGACAGGGTCTGAATCAACCCAATGTCCACCTGGTACACTGACAGGGTCTGAATCAACCCAATGTTAAGGGGAGGGAAGATTGGTCAAGAGGGTGATGATTATTGTTGTTCTACTGCCTGATTGTTATGCAACAACACTGTTTACAAAAGCTTTGTTAAATCAGCACAACAGTTTTCAGCTGTGCTAACATAATTGTAAAAGGGTTTTCTAATGATCAATTAGCCTTTTAAAATGATAAACTTGGATTAGCTAACACAACGTGGCATTGGAACACAGGAGTGATGGTTGCTGATAATGATCCTCTGTACGCCTATGTTGATATTCCATAAACAATCAGCTGTTTCCAGCTACAATAGTCATTTACAACATTAACAATGTCTACACTGTATTTCAGATCAATTTGATGTTATTTTAATGGACAAAAAAAGTGTTTTTCTTTCAAAAACAAGAACATTTCTAAGTGACTCCAACCTTTTGAACGGTAGTGTTAATCATTTTAGAATAAGGCTGTAATGTAACAAAATGTGGAAAAAGTGAAGGGGTCTGAATACTTTCCGAATGCACTGTGTTGTTACATCATGTAGCAGCAGTATAGACCTAGTCTGTTCATTATATACATCTACATGATGTATTGTTACACCATGTAGGAGCAGTATAGACCTAGTCTGTTCATTATATACATCTACATGATGTATTGTTACACCATGTAGCAGCAGTATAGACCTAGTCTGTTCATTATATACATCTACATGATGTATTGTTACACCATGTAGCAGCAGTATAGACCTAGTCTGTTCATTATATACATCTACATGATGTATTGTTACACCATGTAGGAGCAGTATAGACCTAGTCTGTTCATTATATACATCTACATGATGTATTGTTACACCATGTAGGAGCAGTATAGACCTAGTCTGTTCATTATATACATCTACATGATGTATTGTTACACACAAAAAAGGTAAATTATATCATTTTATACTAATACAATTGCTCATAAAAAGAGATTTAGTTTAACATGTAATTCTCAAAAGGTAGGGGTCTGAATTATTGCCGCCCATGTTTTCAATACTCCAGCACTCTCCCCTTGGGAGGATAACGACACTGAAATGTTTTATGAGTCAGACGACTGAGATGGCCATTGAAAATGTTGATTTTGTGCCCAATTAACCATTTCTTTGTGGATGTTGATGTGTCTTGCTGGAAGACCCACTTATGGCCAAGTTTCAGCCTCCTAGCAGAGAGGTAACCAGGTTTTGGGCTAAAATATCCTGGTAGTGGGTAACGTTTATTTATTTATTTTATATAGTCATTTTTGCTCATCTTTATCAAGGGTATCAATAACTAGGTGCTTATTTTGATATCTAGTTATTTCACTGAATCAGAAATACAGATGTGGAGTAGATGTAGAGTTTAGTTCAGATTTTTTATGAGAATTTAAAACAATCAAACAACACTTGTTGCTCTTTGTACGTGTTGATATAATATTGTTATTTAATGGAGAGAACAAAACGTTTCCCTAAACTGCTTTATAATATTATCATTCAATGAAGAATAAAAACAGTTGTCCCTCCTCAACTGCGTTTCCTCCCCCCAGACAGCAGATGGCGATATGTGTCTTTCAGGCGATGTTTCTAGTGTGACGTATAATCTAGTGGACGGAACGATTCTTCAACAACTGCAGCCACCTCGGTAGCTCGCTAGCTGACAAAGTCGGAACATTCAAGCTGTTTGGACAATTTCGTGGTTTAATTGCCACTGTGATTTAAACATAGTACTCCATTTTATGTAAGTCACCTAGCTCGCTGGTTAAGTTAGCACTAGTCTAGTCGCTAATGCTAACTAGCTATTATCCCCGACCATGAGTTCACTAAGCTACTCTCCTCCTGTTAAAGAAGAAGAGGTCTGCTGGACGGAGAAAGAAGCTCTGGTGAAAGAGGAGGAGGAAGAGGAGGATGTTACAATACAAAAACAAGTAGAGGGTGAGGCTGTTACCATGAAAGAAGAAGAGAAAGACGTTACAGTGAAAGAATAGGAGGATGTTACTGTGAAAGAAGAGGAGGAAGATGCAGTTTTTGGAATTAAGGCTGAAGAGGGGGAGATTACTGTCACATTAGAGGAGGACGAAGAAGAGAAGACTGGAGAACTGATTAACACCAGTAAATACAGTGAGTACTATCTTATAAAACAGGGACATTGATCTGATTAACACCAGTAAATACAGTGAGTACTATCTAATAAAACAGGGGCATTGATCTGATTAACACCAGTAAATACAGTGAGTACTATCTTATAAAACAGGGACATTGATCTGATTAACACCAGTAAATACAGTGAGTACTATCTAATAAAACAGGGACATTGATCTGATTAACACCAGTAAATACAGTGAGTACTATCTAATAAAACAGGGACATTGATCTGATTAACAGCAGTAAATACAGTGAGTACTATCTTATAAAACAGGGACTCTGCAGTTGTTGAACTAATGTGTGATTTTTAAAGGACATTCTACACTTGAATATGTTTTTGTACTGTATGAATTGTTCATGACGTCCTCCAGGGATTTAAAAAAAAACCTTTCCTGTTGAAAAGTGATATATAAATACAGTGAAGTATAAACACACTAATGGGAAACAAATAAATGTTTTGAGCAAAATAGTGTTTTTTTAACAACTGCAAACTAGAAGGAGTGAGTGATGTCATAGTAAGGCCTCCAAGGAGTTGGCTTGATGGGAAGTCGTGATGTCATCCAATAGGAGACTGATCTTCATGTGAATATTCATTATTCTTTTTAAAATCATTCATGTTCTGTCAAGTTGGTTGTTGATCATTGCTAGAAAGCCATTTTCAAGTCTTGCTATAGATTTTAAAGACGATTTAAGTCCAAACTGTAACTAGGCCACTCAGGAACATTCAATGTCATCTTGGTAAGCTCCTCCAGTGTAGATTTGGCCTTGTGGTTTAGGTTATTGTCATGTTAGGACAGTTTTGTGTATTCAGATCTCTGAAATGCTCTCTACCTACGTAACATTTATTGTCTCCTTATGTTACGCTGGGAAAACAGTTTTCATGGGCACAGAAATCCTAAATCATTTCAGTTTACTAAATCTAACCGAGAGTCACCTTAACTTTATTGACACCCAAATGGATACCGTCATTAATGCGGTTCTTCAATAATTACACATAATAGTGTAGCTGTTTAGTTACAGTCACATGTTCAACTATCATCAGCTGATCCAGGAAATCATTTTCTGAATGCCAGTCACATGACAAACATCACGACATGCAACAACAACCAAAGTGCTTCTTCATTCATTACTCTGGTAAAGACAGTTATGCCGTGCTCCACGTTGGATCCAACATCCCTAACAAATGGATGTTTATAATGTGTTATTGTCTGCTTGATTTACTGTAGGGTCTCATTAGTCTGTCTGGACACAGAGATACGCTCCACGTTGGATCCAACATCCCTACTTTTCTCAATGTGTAGAGAACTGTTCCTTGATGGATAGGCTATTGTACAACACACAGAGCTATTTTCCTTTATTCAGGACATTTAGAATGACAACAGATTACAGAGTAGCCTAGTGGGATTATTCACAAAATTATCTGGTGATCAGGTTATGAAATGTCTTGACAAAGACATTTTAGTTTCCATGTTTCACCTGAAATATTAAATGATTTATAGTCCTAGGTCTATGTTGTTGTTAGGTGAAGTTATGGGTCCTACAGTAGCTCTACGTTGTTGTTAGGTGAAGTTATGGGTCCTACAGTAGGTCTATGTTATTGTTAGGTGAAGTTATGGGTCCAACAGTAGGTCTATGTTATTGTTATGGGTCCTACAGTAGGTCTATGTTATTGTTATGGGTCCTAGAGGACACTATGTATGTCATGCAACAACAACCAAAGTGCTTCTTCGTTCATTACATAGGTATGTTTGTTGTTAGGGGAAGTTATGGGCCAATTTGGCAAACAGTGTACAAACCCTCATTGTCAGGCTGATGGAAAAGCCAAAGAGCATTTTACTGGTTGAAGTGTTTTTTAAGTACAAAGTGGTTGATTTGTGATGATGACACAAACATTATATTAAGCAGGACATTCAAACAAGCCTTACAATTATAATCCAAAGTAGTGTGAAATGCACTCATAAGCAACCTGGACATGGAGGTTACTCCCCTGAGTTTTCCCCCATTCATATTCAGAATACATAGTGAAAAACTCAAATCTTTTCTCACCATTTTTGCTCCAGCCAGATATAGTACATCCATAATTATTGGTTTCCTCATTAGCAGATATACTACATCCATAACTAGTGGTTTCCTCATTACCAGATATACTACATCCATAACTAATGGTTTCCTCATTAGCCGATATACTACATCCATAACTAGTGGTTTCCTCATTACCAGATATACTACATCCATAACTAGTAGTTTCCTCATTAGCAGGGAGGAGTTTCTGCAATCAAATTGTGTGCGCATCACCCTCGTGCTGCAATTTTAGCAAACACAGAAAAAGGCCTTTATTGGAGACCAAAAGTCGTCTGGCACACTGCTTAGAGTTTCAACAACTTGAATAACTTATTTCTAGTCTACAATCTTAGATGTTACTACTAATGTGAAAACAAGACTAAATCTGACTATTGTTGCTATCTTGACTGTCTCCATTTTCAAATTTAACAGACGTCAATTGTTGTACAACTTCATGGGTATGCTCTGGGCATCACCCTTTACCTCAAATAAACAGTGGATTTCCACTGTTGTGGGCCTTTAACCATCTGTCTGACTTTGTTGTTCACACAGGAGAGAGACGGGACTTTCGTGGATCCTCTGTGGAGCCTCAACAACATCATGATGCTGACGAGGCAGAGAGGAGTCTCTCCAGATCAGAACTCCTCAAGAAACACCAGCAGAGACCCACAGGGAAGAAATCTCACTGCTGCTCTGACTGTGGGAAAAGATTCAACTCTTCATCAAACCTTAAAATACATCAAAGAATTCACACAGGAGAGAAATCTTATAGCTGTGATCAATGTGGGAAGAGTTTTACTACATCTAGCTATCTAACAATACACCAGAGAACACACACAGGAGAGAAACCTTACGGCTGTGATCAATGTGGGAAGAGATTTATTCTGCTACAAACCCTGAAATCACACCAGAGAATACACTCTGGAGAGAAACCTTATGGCTGTGATCAATGTGGGAAGAGTTTTACTCAGCTAAGCAACCGGATAGTACACCAGCGGGGACACACAGGAGAGAAACCTTATAGCTGTAGTCAATGTGGGAAGAGTTTTACTCAGCTAAACAGCCTGATAGTACACCAACGGACACACACAGGAGATAAACCTTATCGCTGTAGTCAATGTGGGAAGAGTTTTTCTACATCTAGCTATCTAACTATACACCAGAGAACACACACAGGAGAGAAACCTTATGGCTGTGATCAATGTGGGAAGAGTTTTATTCGGCTACAAACCCTGAAATCACATCAGAGAATACACACAGCAGAGAAACCTGTAATCAATGTGGGAAGAGTTTTACTCAGCTAAACAGCCTGATAGTACACCAACGGACACACACAGGAGATAAACCTTATCGCTGTAGTCAATGTGGGAAGAGTTTTAATCAGCTAAACAGCCTGATAGTACACCAGAGGACACACACAGGAGAGAAAAGGTTTTAAATGTGATCAATGTGGGAAGAGTTTTGGTACATCTGGATGTCTGACGACACACCAGAGAACACACACAGGAGAGAAACCTTATAACTGTAGTCAATGTGGGAAGAGTTTTACTACATCTAGCCAGCTGACTTTGCACCAGAGAACACACACAGGACATAATCCTTATAGCTGTACTCAATGTGGGAAGACATACTCTGATAAAAGTTATCTGATCAAACATCAGAAAATACATGAAGGAGTTGTTTCATGATATCAATGAAATAATGTCACAATGTAGAATGTTTTAACATTGTAGTAGGAGTATTTTAATGATGTCACAATGTAGAATGTTTTAACATTGTAGAAGGAGTATTTTAATGATGTCACAATGTAGAACCCTAAACGTTTGTCCCCTGTTCTATTGATTTCAACATGATATGGATATTATCCTCAGGGGGAAAATCCAGGCTCTGAAATGGAAGAGTTACTATTTATGTGATTTAACAAAAAGTGACGAACACAAAAATAGTTTTGTTGGTGACCCACTTGAATCACAATTCAACACTTCAAAATGTAGCGAGCTGTTTTCTACAAATTCTCCTCTAACCAGGGATGTACACATTATTCCCAGATTCCGTGTGGTTTTTGAGCTGTTAGTTTAACAGGACGTGCAACCTCATCTCCCTCCTCTCACACAAATGATTTCAACATGATATCGATGAGTTATGTCAAATAAGTGTTGTGTTCCTTTGTTTAGCGACCCCTACATTTAAATGCATCATTCCAAAATGTAGTTGACTGTCTTCTGCAGGTTGTCCTCTAACCAGTGAGGTAAAAGATATCTCCCATTTCCATGTGTTTTTTTTAGATGTGTTAGTTTCAACAGCACGTACAACCTGATTTCCCCCCTAATCGATATCAGTGATTTATTGCTACTTGTCAAAACAACAGCGTTTCTGGTGCTTGTGCAGTTTATAAGGTGCTTGTTTTAAAAATGACAAGTAATATGATTATTGTGGCAGATGTTTGTGTATATAGCACTTGTTATGTTTAGGTTTTCAATTCATCCCAAACTGTTTCTGCATATTGGTTATTGATTTGGACACGTTAAAACTGTTTTGACATTGGGGATATTCCACCTAGCAACATGTCAGAGAATGGAAATCCAATTCAAAATGATGTGAAAATATGACCTTAAAAAAATGAGAATTTAGACGTGAGGTATTTCTCCTCTAGAGACCGACATGCATGTACCTGCAGAGTCAAGATGTTAAATGGACGTATGAGGTGAGACGGTGAACTGATGTTGAACTGGGCAGTCTGCTGCTGCTGCTCCAATACAGTATGAGGTGAGACGGTGAACTGATGTTGAACCGGGCAGTCAGCTGCTGCTGCTCCAATACAGTATGAGGTGAGATGGTGAACTGATGTTGAAACATAATGATTAAGTTAATTAAAATGTGAAATTTGTGAAACGGTTAAAAAATAGTATATGGCATATTAAATATATCACTCTATTGTTATCATATAGAAACATCATGGAATATTGTACATCATATTAAATATATTACTGTATTGTTATCATATAGAAACAACTATGGAATATTGTACATCATATTAAATATATTACTGTATTGTTATCATATAGAAACATCATTGAATATTGTACATCATATTAGCATCAACATACATTATTGTTTCATTCAATTTCACATAATAAGGATATTTCATATTTTCAAGTTCAGAAGTCAGAACCCATCACCTGCTATGTAAAAGAGACAGAAGAATGCACAATGGTCAATGCTATCTGGGATCCTTGGGACATCCCTACCCTAAACCCTAACCTTAACCCCTACCTTAACCATTTTAAATGTCAACTTCAACAGGCTAGGGACCTTCCAAGGATGTATCTCTACCTGAAAATACATGATCTAAGTGATTGATAGTTGGTATTCAGCAGTCATAAAGCCTTATTTACTTTAATGAACTACTAAAATAGTGATTTTGTCAGACAGCATAGACAGCAGCTCTACACTTTATTGACTGACTGATCCATTCATCCTTCCATCCCTCCTCAGCCTTCCTCTCCTCTGAAGACCCAGTGAGGGTGGAGCTCAGTCAGAGAGCTGTTGAGGGACTGGTTAGGAAGAACACTTCTACAGCCAGAGAGGTGAGAGGTCTCACATGGTTTAGATGGTAAATATTTATGTCCCCTTAGCGGTTCATCACGTCAGCAAAAGGGAATATGTTCCATAATCCATGTTTATTTACATTAGTGCAAATTGTCCACTGATATTGGTGTAATTTCTCACCCCTTTTGGCTGTATGAAAGTTCATTTCCCCTCAGACACACATTTGTTCTTTGATATTATGAAGGTCATTTGTGTAAAATGTACTTTTCCCCACTCATTCACCCCATCTCTTTACATTGCTGATGCATATTTGGTGGCCTGACTGCATCCAGACGATGTCAAAGGCCCATCCTGGTAGATCTGAACCTAATGCAGCTTGGAGTGATCGGATGACATTAGTCACATTTAAGTGCCAGGTGTAACTGAGGCCATAGATGCTCCATATTCCATTATTTTGAGAGTGTTCACCACGCCTTCAGCAGGCTGGAAAAGTGGGATTGATACTGTTTTTCATACTAAGAGGGACCAAGAGTCTGTTGTTTGGTCAGTCATTGGGTTCATTTGTTTTATTATATGTTCAAATAAAATCAAGCTTGATTCATACAGCACATTTCATACATGGATGCAACAAAATGGCTTCACAGGAAAAAGACTTTAAAAAACATTGAAAATAAACAGAAATATTTTGTACACAACAAACATAAGAGGATAAAAACAGAAGACTAAACTGAAAGACTAATGAGCACCCTATGGAAATGCCATTGATTCAAATGTTAATTGGATGCAATATCCAACCCAAAATATAAGTTTGGGACACTGAAAGTTGACAAGAAACAACAACTGGGACCTAAAAGACACCCACCATGAGACCCACTAAATCTGCCCAAGAAGAGGCAAACAAAAGAAAAACCCACACCAAACTTAAAGACAGGAAGCAAACCAAAAAGGTGGAGCAACTAAAGGTGTTGACTCTCCACATGTATCAAGACAACTGGAGCACTGGGCCAGACACTCTTAAATAGAACCTGGACCAGCTCAGGTGAAACACCTTCCCACTAACGAGATGGACAAGCCAGCACAGGTGTAACACATACTGACTAACGAGGTGACACCAATCAGTGCACCCAAGACACATTTCAGTTGAATGCATTCAGTTGTACAATCAATCAATCAAATGTATTTATAAAGCCCTTCTTACATCAGCTGATATCTCAAAGTGCTGTACAGAAACCCAGCCTAAAACCCCAAACAGCAAGCAATGCAGGCGTAGAAGCACGGTGGCTAGGAAAAACTCTCTAGGAAAAACTCCCTAGAAAGGCCAAAACCAAGGAAGAAACCAGGCTATGAGGGGTGGCCAGTCCTCTTCTGGCTGTGCCGGGTGGAGATTATAACAACATGGCCAAGATGTTCAAATGTTCATAGATGACCAGCAGGGTCAAATAATAATAATCACAGTGGTTATCGAGGGTGCAACAGGTCAGCACCTCAGGAGTAAATGTCAGTTGGCTTTTCAGCCGATCATTCAGAGTATCTCTACAACTTCCATTTCACATAATCATCTACAAAGCTTCACCTTCTACAATATAAACATGGTGTCTACTGGCTACACACATTTCTAAATAATAATATACAATCTTTTTTATCCTTTCTCTTTCTATAGAATCCTAAAACTCACTAGCTTCTAGAACTCTCGTCCCCTTGGAACGAGCCCAAACAAAACTCATCTCCAATACATTTATTGTATATATACACAATACAGTGTGTTCTCTGGTGTAATGTCAGCTGGCAAGATTGACCAAAACTCTTCCCACATTGATCACAGCTATAAGTTTACTCCCCTGTGTGTGTTCTCTGGTGCACTGTCAGATTGCCAGATTGACAAAAATTCTTCCCACATTGATCACAGCTATAAGGTTTCTCTCCTGTGTGTGTTCTCTGGTGCACTGTCAGATTGCCAGATTGACAAAAATTCTTCCCACATTGATCACAGCTATAAGGTTTCTCTCCTGTGTGTGTTCTCTGGTGTAATGTCAGCTGGCTAGATTGACCAAAACTCTTCCCACATTGACCACAGATATAAGGTTTCTCCCCTGTGTGTATCCTCTGGTGTAAAGTCAGCTGGCTAGATGTAGTAAAACTCTTCCCACATTGATTACAGCTGTAAGGTTTCTCTCCTGTGTGTATTCTCCGGTGTAAAGTCAGAGAGCCAGATGTAGTAAAACAATTCCCACACTGATCACAGCTGTAAAGTTTCTCTCCTGTGTGTATTCTCTGGTGTTGAGTCAGATGGCAAGATCGACCAAAACTCTTCCCACATTGATCACAGATATAAGATTTCTCTCCTGTGTGTGTTCTCTGGTGTAGATTCAGAGAGCCAGATGTAGTAAAACTATTCCCACACTGATCACAGCTGTAAAGTTTCTCTCCTGTGTGTATTCTCTGGTGTTGAGTCAGATGGCAAGATCGACCAAAACTCTTCCCACATTGATCACAGCTGTAAGGTTTCTCTCCTGTGTGTGTTCTCTGGTGCACTGTCAGCTGTCCAGAATGACCAAAACTCTTCCCACATTGACCACACCTATAAGATTTCTCTCCTGTGTGTATTCTCTGGTGTTGAGTCAGATGGCAAGATTGACCAAAACTCTTCCCACATTGATCACAGCTGTAAGATTTCTCTCCTGTGTGTGTTCTCTGATGAATTTTAATGCCTGATGAGGTGAATCTCTTCCCACAATCAGAGCAGCAGTGAGTTCTCTTCCCTATGGGTCTTTGCAGGTGTTTAATGAGGTGTTCTGATCTGGAGAGACTCTTCTCTGCCTCTTCAGCACCATGAGGTTGTTGAGGCTCCCCAGAGGATCCACGATAGTCCCGTCTCTCTCCTGTGTGAACAACAAAGTCAGACAGATGATTAAAGGCCCACAACAGCGGTAATCCACTGTAAAAGGTGATGCCAACAGCGGAGCCATGATGTTGGACAACAATTGACGTCTGTCATGAATGTTAAAATTATTTGACAATTGTCTTAATATGAGCAAGAATAGTCATATTTTGTCTTGTTTTCACATTCGTAGTGACATTGATCATTGTAGGCTAGAAATAAGTTATTCATGTTGTTGAAACTCCAAGCACTGTGCCAGACGACTTTTGGTCTCCAATATAGGCCCCTTTCTGTGTTTGCTAAAATTGCAGCACGAGGGCAATTTGATTGCAGAAACTCCTCCCTGCTAATGAGGAAACCGATAGTTATGGATGTACTATATCTGCCTGGAGCAAAAATAGTGAGCAAAGATTTTAGTTTTTCACAATGTATTCTGAATGTGAATGGGGAAACTCAGGGGAGTAACCTCCATTTCCAGGTTGCTGATGAGTACATTTCACACTACTTTGGATTATAATTGTAAGGCTCGTTTGAATGTCCTGTTTAATATAATATTTGCTACAGTATTATGAATTATGTGTAATTATTGAAGAACCGTGTTAATGACAGTATCCATTTGGGTGTTGTCAATAAAGTTAAGATTTAATTTTTTATTTCACCTTTATTTAACCAGGTGGCCAGTCGAGAACAAGTTCTCATTTACAACTGCGAGCTGGCCAAGATAAAGCAAAGCAGTGCGACAAAAACAACAGAGTTACACGTGGGATAAACAAAAGTACAGTCAATAACACAATAGAAAAATGTATATACAGTGTGTGCAAATGGAGTAAGGAGGTAAGGCAATAAATAAGCCATAGTAGCAAAGTAATTACAATTTAACAAATTAACACTGAAGTGATGGATGTGCAGATGATGATGTGCAAGCAGAAATACTGGTGTGCAAAAGAGCAAAAAAAGTAAATAAAAACATGGGGATGAGGTAGGTAATTGGATGGGCTATTTACAGATGGGCTGTGAACAGCTGCAGCGATCGGTAAGCTGCTCAGATAGCTGATGCTTAAAGTTAGTGAGGGAGATATAAGTCTCCAAAGTCAGCAATTTTTGCAATTCGTTCCAGTCATTGGCAGCAGAGAACTGGAAGGAAAGGTGGCCAAAGAGGTGTTGGCTTTGGGGATGACCAGTGAGATATACCTCCTGGAGTGCGTGCTATGAGTGGGTGTTGCTATGGTGACCAGTGAGCTGAGTTAAGGCGGAGCTTTACCTAGCAAAGACTTATAGATGACCTGGAGCCAGTGGGTTTGGCGACGAATATGTATGTAGCGAGGGCCAGCCGACAAGAGCATACAGGTCGCAGTGGTGGGTGGTATATGGGGCATTAGTGACAAAACGGATGGCACTGTGATAGACTGCATCCAGTTTGCTGAGTATAGTGTTGGAGGCTATTCTGTAAATGACTTCGCCAAAGTTAAGGATCGGTAGGAAAGTCAGTTTTACGAGGGTATGTTTGGCAGCGTGAGTGAAGGAGGCTTTGTTGCGAAATTGGAAGCCGGTTCTAGATTTAATTTTGGATTGGAGATGCTTAATATTTTAATATTAGTCTGGAAGGAGAGTTTATAGTCTAACCAGACACCTAGGTATTGTAGCTGTCCACATATTCTAAGTCAGAACCGTCCAGAGTAGTGATGCTAGTCGGGCGGGTGTAGGCAGCGATCGGTTGTTGATTGATCGGTTGTTCTTTTCGGCTGATGAGTCTGCCAATAAGAATACGGTGATTGACAGAGTCGAAAGCCTTGGCCAGGTCGATGAAGACGGCTGAACAGTACTGTCTTTTATTGATGGTGGTTATGATATCGTTTAGTACAGCTCGGAAACCGGATTGCACAGCGGAGAAGATACGGTGGGATTCGAAATGGTCAGTGATCTGTTTGTTAACTTGGCTTTCGAAGACTTTAGAAAGGCAGGGCATGATGGATACAGGTCTGTAACAGTTTGGGTCTAGAGTGTCACCCCCGTTGAAGAGGGGGATGACCACGGCAGCTTTCCAATCTTTAGGAATCTCAGACGATACGAAAGAGAGGTTGAACAGACTAGTAATAGGGGTTGCCACAACGGCGGCAGATCATTTTAGAAAGAGAGTGTCCAGATTGTCTAGCCCAGCTGATTTGTACGGGTCCAGGTTTTGCAGCTCTTTCAGAACATCAGCTATCTGTATTTGGGTGAAGGAGAAGCTGGGGAGGCTTGGGCAAGTAGCTGCGGAGCTGTTGGCCGGGGTTGGGGTAGCCAGGAGGAAAGCATGGCCAGCCGTAGAGAAACGCTTCTTGAAATTCTCGATTATCGTGGAGTTATCGGTGGCGAAAGTGTTTCCTAGCCTCAGTGCGGTGGGAAGCTGGGAGGAGGTGCTCTTATTCTCCATGGACTTTAGTGTCCCAGAACATTTTGGAGTTAGAGCTACAGGATGCAAATTTCTGTTTGAAAAAGCTAGCCTTTGCTTTCCTAACTGACTGTGTATATTGGTTCCTGACTTCTCTGAAAAGTTGCATATCTCAGGGACGATTCGATGCTAGTGCAGTACGCCACAGGATGTTTTTGTGCTGGTCGAGGGCAGTCAGGTCTGGAGTGAACCAAGGGCTATATCTGTTCTTAGTTCTACATTTTTTGTAAGGGGCATGCTTATTTAAGGTGGTGAGGAAATTATAATTAAAGAACAACCAGGCATCCTCTACTGATGGGATGAGGTCAAAATCCTTCCAGGATACCCGGGCCAGGTCGATTAGAAAGGCCTGCTTGCAGAAGTGTTTTGGGGAGCGTTTGACAGTGATGAGGGGTGGTCGTTTTGACCGCGAACCCATAACGGATGCAGGCAACGATCTCTGAGATCCTGATTGAAAACAACAAAGGTGTATTTGGAGGGCATGAGGGTGCCCATGTTTACAGATTTAGGGTTGTACCTGATGGGTTCCTTGATAATTTGTGTGAGATTGAGGGCATCTAGCTTGGATTGTAGGACGGCCGGGGTGTTAACCTGTTAGGGCTAGGGGGCAGTATTTACACGGCCGGATAAAAAAACGTACCCGATTTAATCTGGTTACTACTCCTGCCCAGTAACTAGAATATGCATATAATTATTGGCTTTGGATAGAAAACACCCTAAAGTTTCTAAAACTGTTTGAATGGTGTCTGTGAGTATAACAGAACTCATATGGCAGGCAAAAACCTGAGAAGATTTCATGCAGGAAGTGGCCTGTCTGACAAGGTGTTGTTGTTCTTGCCTCTGTTTATTGAAGAGTCAGGATCTTAGCTGTAAAGTGACACTTCCTACGGCTCCAATAGGCTCTCAGAGCCCGGGAAAAAGCTGAACGATATCGAGGCAGCCCCAGGCTGAAACACATAATCGCCTTTGCCAAGTGGCCGATCAGAGGACAAAGGAATTAGGCGCGTGCCCGAGTCGACCCTATGCTGTATTTTCTTTCGGATGTTTACCTAATTGCAGATTCCCGGTTGGAATATTATCGCTTTTTTACGGGAAAAATGGCATAAAAATTTATTTTAAACAGCGGTTGACATGCTTCGAAGTACGGTAATGAAATATTTAGAAATCTTTTGTCACGAAATGCGCCGTGCGCGTGACCCTTATTTACCATTCGGATAGTGTCCTGAACGCACGAACAAAACGCCGCTGTTGGAACATAACTATGGATTATTTTGGACCAAACCAACATTTGTTATTGAAGTAGAAGTCCTGGGAGTGCATTCTGATGAAGAACAGGAAAGGTAATCAAACTTTTGTAATAGTAAATCTGATTTTGGTGAAGGCTAAACTTGCTGGGTGTCTAAATAGCTAGCCCTGTGATGCCGGGCTATCTACTTAGAATATTGCAAAATGTGCTTTCACCGAAAAGCTATTTTAAAATCTGACACCGCGATTGCATAAAGGAGTTCTGTATCTATAATTCTTAAAATAATTGTTATGCTTTTTGTGAACGTTTATCGTGAGTAATTTAGTAAATTGTTAGTGAATTCGCCGGAAGTTTTCGGTGGGTATGCTAGTTCTGAACATCACATGCTAATGTAAAAAGCTGTTTTTTGATATAAATATGAACTTGATTGAACAAAACATGCATGTATTGTATAACATAATGTCCTAGGAGTGTCATCTGATGAAGATCATCAAAGGTTAGTGCTGCATTTAGCTGTGGTTTTGGTTTTTGTGACATTTATTGCTAGCTTGAAAAATGGCTGTGTGATTATTTCTGGCTGGGTACTCTCCTGACAATCTAATGTTTTGCTTTCGCTGTAAAGCCTTTTGAAATCGGATAATGTGGTTGGATTAACGAGTTTTATCTTTCAAATGGTGTAAAATAGTCATATGTTTGAGAAATTGAAGTTATAGCATATTTAAGGTTTTTGTATTTCGCGCCATGGTATACCACTGGCTGTTGAATAGAGTGGGACGCTGACGTCCCAAGTTTCCCATAGAAGTTAAAGCATCAGACAAGTTACGTACATACAGTTGATTTTATTAAAACACATGGAGCGATTGATAGAAAGAACAGATGACTCTTGGTTGACCAAGATTTATTTTAGTTGGGGACAGCAATAGAACATGATTTTGGGGCTCCCGAGTGGCACAGCGGTCTAAGACACTGCATCTCAGTGCTAGAGGCGTCACTACAGGCTGTATCACAACCGGCCGTGATTGGGAGTCCCATAGGGTGGTGCACAATTGGCCCAGCGTCGTCCGGGGTAGGCCATCATTGGAAATAAGAATTTGTTCTTAACCTTAACTGACTTGCCTAGTTAAATAAAGGTTACATTTAAATAAGTGTTTTTTGACAAACCGTTTTTCACAAATCCGGCAAGGCACCAATTTTGAGAAGGGTTTAAAACAAAGGTTTCAAACCAATTCATGAATGTAATTGAATCTAGGTATGTCTTGCCTTTAATGTAATGGCATGAAAAAAATTGGCTGAATATATTATACAATGACTTATCAACAGCTCTAATAATTTGCCTCCACAGGAAATCTACACGGGTAATTCTAGAATATACCATATAGCCTAGAAACCTGGTTAAACTATCATTATGACATCATGGATGAATTCTAGAATATACTATATAGCCTAGAAACCTGGTTAAACTATCATTATGACATCATGGATGAATTCTAGAATATACTATATAGCCTAGAAACCTGGTTAAACTATCATTATGACATCATGGATGAATTCTAGAATATACTATATAGCCTAGAAACCTGGTTAAACTATCATTATGACATCATGGATGGCCAGTCCTTGTATTCATAGTGTAGTGAATTCAGGGGACAGCCCTGAGCTTAACTCAAAGTTGGGTCCAGCGACTGTCAAGTCAACACCTTATAACTGTTACACCAAGATGTCTGAACTTCTTGAAGAGGTCGCTAGGTGTTGGGTTACGGTTGCTACAATAGCTTTCTCTATAAATTTGAGAGTGGTTACATTTCTCCTTCCCCCATCCCTCAGCTGTTTACCAAACCAAGTCTCTGAGCTGACAATTTTGTTGCCGTTAAAAAAAAAACACATCAATCAACCAAATCTGCAGTTCAAACACTGTTTTGGTAATAAGATGATGGGGTTGGAGAAATGTAACTACTTTCAAATTCATAGACAGACCTATGGATGCAATGACTGACCATCCATGATATCAACATTATAGTTTTAACCATGTTGATACAGTGTTGATTTACATTCTTTCTAGACGTTGGAGTAAAAAAAGCTTATTTGGGGTTCTGATGGGGTACAACAGTTGAACTAAGCTCATGAAGCATGTGTTATATTCTTCAAGAATCAATGGCTATAAATAAATAATTATAAAATCAAAATATGGACGTAGCTATTGGATATTTCCCCTTTAACACCACATATCAGTTCAACAACTGCAGAGTTTGTGCCTCTGTATTTAAGACAGTACTTACTAGTGTTAATCAGGGAACGGTTTCTCAAAACCATCTTACGGCTAAGTTCATCGTTGGATGTCCTAAGATGCGTTTCCTCCTTTTTGGATGTGACAGTCATCTCCCCATCCTCCTCTTTCTCTTCCTCCTCCTCTTTCACTCTGAACGCGTCTTCCTCTTCTTTCACTGTAACGTCTTTCTCTTCTTCTTTCACGGTAACAGCCTCACCCTCTACTTCTTGTTTTACTGTAACATCCTCCTCCTCTTTCACTCTGAACGCATCTTCTTCTTTCACTGTAACAGCCTCACCCTCTACTTCTTGTTTTACTGTAACATCCTCCTCTTCCTTCTCCTCTTTCACGACAATGTTCAGCCCCAGAGCTTCTTTCTCCGTCCAGCAGACCTCCTCTTCTTTAACAGGAGGGGAGTAGTTTAGGGAGCTCATGTTCGGGGATGTTAGCTAGCTAGCTATCATTAGCGACTAGGCTAATGCTAACTTAACCAGCCAGCTACTATAGCTGACTAATAAAAAATAACGTAATATTAAATTAAATAGGTTAACAAGTAGATACGACAGAAGTGTGTCTGAAACACAGTAGGTAATATAGACCGAAAGCGTATAAATAGCTTGAATGTTTCGGCTATGTTGGCTAGCAAGCTACCGAGGTGGTTGACGAGCTGTTTATGAAGAACCGTCCACTAGATTATACGTCACGCTGCAGCATCGCCTGAAAGACGCACATCGCCGTCTGCTGACTGGAGGGAAACGCAGTTGAGGATCACATTTTATATTCAGACTAAGATTATTTTACATGGATTTAATTAAATAATACTATTGAGACATACAAAGACAGGAATGTGGTGATTGATTAGTGAGAATAAAAAAGTGTTCACTACAGCACATTTAAGGCAGTTTCATTCAGTCAAACAACATATAAATAAGTAGCCAGCTACTGTAGGTCTATACTGCTCCTACATGGTGTAACAATACATCATGTAGATGTATATAATGAACAGACTAGGTCTATACTGCTCCTACATGGTGTAACAATACATCATGTAGATGTATATAATGAACAGACTAGGTCTATACTGCTCCTACATGGACTAACAATACATCATGTAGATGTATATAATGAACAGACTAGGTCTATACTGATCCTACATGGTGTAACAATACATCATGTAGATGTATATAATGAACAGACTAGGTCTATACTGCTCCTACATGGTGTAACAATACATCATGTAGATGTATATAATGAACAGACTAGGTCTATACTGCTCCTACATGGTGTAACAATACATCATGTAGATGTATATAATGAACAGACTAGGTCTATACTGCTCCTACATGGTGTAACAATACATCATGAAGATGTATATAATGAACAGACTAGGTCTATACTGCTCCTACATGGTGTAACAATACATCATGTAGATGTATATAAGGAACAGACTAGGTCTATACTGATCCTACATGGTGTAACAATACATCATGTAGATGTATATAATGAACAGACTAGGTCTATACTGCTCCTACATGGTGTAACAATACATCATGTAGATGTATATAATGAACAGACTAGGTCTATACTGCTCCTACATGGTGTAACAATACATCATGTAGATGTATATAATGAACAGACTAGGTCTATACTGCTGCTACATGGTGTAACAATACATCATGTAGATGTATATAATGAACAGACTAGGTCTATACTGATCCTACATGGTGTAACAATACATCATGTAGATGTATATAATGAACAGACTAGGTCTATACTGCTCCTATATGGTGTAACAATACATCATGTAGATGTATATAATGAACAGACTAGGTCTATACTGCTGCTACATGGTGTAACAATACATCATGTAGATGTATATAATGAACAGACTAGGTCTATACTGATCCTACATGGTGTAACAATACATCATGTAGATGTATATAATGAACAGACTAGGTCTATACTGCTCCTACATGGTGTAACAATACATCATGTAGATGTATATAATGAACAGACTAGGTCTATACTGCTCCTACATGGTGTAACAATACATCATGTAGATGTATATAATGAACAGACTAGGTCTATACTGCTCCTACATGGTGTAACAATACAGTGCATTCGGAAAGTATTCAGACCCCTTCACTTTTTCCACATTTTGTTACATTACAGCCTTATTCTAAAATGATTAACACTACCGTTCAAAATGTTGGAGTCACTTAGAAATGTTCTTGTTTTTGAAAGAAAAACACTTTTTTGGTCCATTAAAATAACATCAAATTGATCTGAAACACAGTGTAGACATTGTTAATGTTGTAAATGACTATTGTAGCTGGAAACAGCTGATTGTTTATGGAATATCTACATAGGCGTACAGAGGCCCATTATAAGCAACCATCACTCCTGTGTTCCAATGCCACGTTGTGTTAGCTAATTCAAGTTTATCATTTTAAAAGGCTAATTGATCATTAGAAAACCCTTTTGCAATTATGTTAGCACAGCTGAAAACTGTTGTGCTGATTTAACAAAGCTTTTGTAAACAGTGTTGTTGCATAACAATCAGGGAGTAGAACAACAATAGTCATCACCCTCTTGACCAATCTTCCCTCCCCTTAACCTGTACCAGGTGGACATTGGGTTTGATTCAGACCCTGACAGTGTACCAGGTGGACATTGGGTTGATTCAGACCCTGTCAGTGTACCAGGTGGACATTGGGTTTGATTCAGAGCCTGCCAGTGTACCAGGTGGACATTGGGTTCGATTCAGACCCTGTCAGTGTACCAGGTGGACATTGGGTTTGATTCAGACCCTGCCAGTGTACCAGGTGGACATTGGGTTTGATTCAGACCCTGTCAGTGTACCAGGTGGACATTGGGTTGATTCAGACCCTGTCAGTGTACCAGGTGGACATTGGGTTTGATTCAGACCCTGTCGGTGTACCAGGTGGACATTGGGTTTGATTCAGACCCTGTCGGTGTACCAGGTGGACATTGGGTTTTATTCAGACCCTGTCGGTGTACCAGGTGGACATTTGGTTTGATTCAGACCCTGCCAGTGTACCAGGTGGACATTGGGTTTGATTCAGACCCTGTCAGTGTACCAGGTGGGCATTGGGTTTGATTCAGACCCTGTCAGTGTACCAGGTGGACATTGGGTTTGATTCAGACCCTGCCAGCATGGCCAGAATTGTATTCCAAGGTCAGTAACTTATAACCACTGAACCAACACAGACCTTTCATGCATGACTAAAAACACCTAAGTATTAGATTTACTGCCATGGTCTAGTATGTCACTGCATCAGCCACCATTCACAATGCTGGCTGAGGTACGAGTAAAACATGACATATTATTTCCTAACCATTCACAATGCTGGCTGAGGTACGAGTAAAACATGACATATTATTTCCTAACCATTCACAATGCTGGCTGAGGTACGAGTAAAACATGACCTATTATTTCCTAACCATTCACAATGCTGGCTGAGGTACGAGTAAAACATGACATATTATTTCCTAACCATTCACAATGCTGGCTGAGGTACGAGTAAAACATTACATATTATTTCCTAACCATTCACAATGCTGGCTGAGGTACGAGTAAAACATGACATATTATTTCCTAACCATTCACAATGCTGGCTGTGGTACGAGTAAAACATGACATATTATTTCCTAACCATTCACAATGCTGGCTGAGGTACGAGTAAAACATGACATATTATTTCCTAACCATTCACAATGCTGGCTGAGGTACGAGTAAAACATGACACATTATTTCCTAACCATTCACAATGCTGGCTGAGGTACGAGTAAAACATGACATATTATTTCCTAACCATTCACAATGCTGGCTGAGGTACGAGTAAAACATGACATATTATTTCCTAACCATTCACAATGCTGGCTGAGGTACGAGTAAAACATGACGTATTATTTCCTAACCATTCACAATGCTGGCTGAGGTACGAGTAAAACATGACATATTATTTCCTAACCATTCACAATGCTGGCTGAGGTACGAGTAAGACATTTTACATTTTAGTCATTTAGCAGACGCTCTTATCCAGAGCAACTTACAGTAGTGAACAGTTCACTTAATTGTCCATTGAAATAAATGTTGACAATTTAATCATTACTACATTAAGGCCTGATTGCTGGAGTGCTGCAGAGATGATTGTCCTTCTGGAAGGTTCTCCCATCTCCACAGAGGAACTCTGGAGCTCTGTCAGAGTGACCATCAGGTTCTTGTTCACCTCCCTGACCAAGACCCTTCTCCCACGATTTCTCAGTTTGGCCGGGCGGCCGGCTCTAGGAAGAGTCTTGGTGGTTCCAAACTTCTTCCATTTAAGAATGATGGAGGCCACTGTGTTCTTGGGGACCTTCAATGCTGAAGACATTTTTTGGTACCCTTCCACAGATTTGTGCCTCGACACAATCCTGTCTCAGAGCAATATGGACAATTCCTTTGACCTCATGGCTCGGTTTTTGTTCTGACATGTACTGTCAACTGTGGGACCTTATATAGACAGGTGTGAGCCTTTCCTAATCATGTCCAATCAATTGAATTTACCACAAGTGGACTCCAATCAAGTTGTGGAAACATTTCAAGGAAGATCAATTGAATCAGGACGCATCTGAGCTCAATTTCGAGTCTCATAGCAAAGGGTCTGATTACTTAAGTAAATACATTTGTAAAAATGTTTTTAAAAAATGATTTTGTTTTGTCATTATGGGTTATTGTGATGTCATTATGGGGTATTGATTATTCAATTATAAAATTATTCAATTTTAGAATAAGGCTGTAATGTAACTAAATGTTTAAAAAGTGAAGGGGTCTGAATACTTAATGAATGCACTGTATACCCCTTGCAGTTTTGTACACAGTCATGTGGTACGTGGTATAGAAGAGTCCAATCTTAGGAGAGTACATGGGAGGCACTATAATGTGTGTCTGCAGGTGTCTATCTGGTTAAAACCACTGTTACAGGAGCCCCTCCACCCTCTGGTGGGATGGATCATGTCTACAGAGAAACCTAGATTCAAATACTTAGATTTGTGTGTATTGGGTATATGTCGTGAAATTGTTAGATATTACTTATTAGATATTACTGCACTGTCGGAGCTAGAAACACAAGCATTTCACTACACCCACAATAACATCTGCTAAACACGTGTATGTGACCAATAAAATGTGATTTTGATTTGAAATAAACGTCCTATTTATCAAAGATGCTTTTGGCTGGAGTCAAAATCACTCCAAAGGATTTGAATTTGTTAAAAGTCCATATTGATACAGAAACACTAAACCATGATATAGATTTCTTAAGAACAAGTTCATTGACAAAGTCATGAAAATTTGGAAGAATTGAATGAACAACTTTTTGGCTATGATAAAAGATATGCCTCTGGGGTCAAAATGATCCATGTCAGATGTATGGTTCAACGCAAATATGTAGTGGGTGTAAAGTTTGTTTTCAATTCTCACTTATTAAACACAAATCAATCAACACATGCTTCTCTTTGAACGACTTAATGTAATATTAATATTTTATGAAATAAATGAAAAATAAACGTTTGGTTCCTCAACTGCGTTGCCCTCCAGTCAGCAGATGGCGATGTGCGTCTTTTAGGTTCAGGCGATGCTGCCAGTGTGACGTATAATCTAGTGGACGGGACGCTCCTTCAACAACAACAGCTAGTCAGACACCTCGGTAGCTTTCTAGCAAACATAGCTACAACATTCACGCTCTTTACACTGTTTTGGTGTATATTAGTCACTGTGTATTAAACACACTTCTGTTAAATGTACTTGTTGGCCCATTTAATTATATATTTACGTTGTTTATCAGCTAACTGGTTTGCTAAGTTAGCTTAGAACTAGGCTAGTCGCTAATGCTAGCTAGCTAACATCCCCGACCATGAGTTCACTAAGTTACTCTCCTCCTGTTAAAGAGGAGGTCTGCTGGACGGAGAAAGAAGCTCTTGTGAAAGAGGAGGAGGAAGAGAAAGATGTTACAATACAAAAACAAGTAGAGGGTGAGGCTGTTACCGTGAAAGAAGAAGAGAAAGACGTTACAGTGAAAGAAGAGGAAGTCGCGTTCAGAGTGAAAGAGGAGGAGGATGTTACAGTAAAAGAAGAGGAGGAAGAGGAGGATGCAGTTTTTGGAGTGAAAGAGGAGGAGGGGGAGATGACTGTCACATTGGAGGAAGAAGAGGAGGTTGGAGATCTGTTTAACACCAGTAAGTACCGTCTCTGCAGTCGTTGAACCAATATGCAGTAAAGGGGTTCTACACTTTAATGTTGTTCTGTAGGAATGGCTGAAGCTTCACTGTAACGTGTAGAACATCAAGAGTGGACCATCAACAAAACGTTAACAATTGATGAAATGCATCCAATGACAATGCCTGAAATACTGTAGTCCTCAATATCTCCTATTAGATTAGCCCAAGATGTTCTCTTAAAGGGACAATCAGCAGTTGTTACATCCATTTTGGGACTTATACATTAATGATATGTACCCATTGTTTCTTGAAGAAATCACTTATAAATGCCTCATGAGCTTAGTTCAACTGTTGTACCCCATCAGAACCCAAAATATAAGCTTTTATTTACTCCAATGTTTGTCAGTAAATATAAACAAACGCTGTATATCCTCAAAACATGGTTAAAACTATAATGTTGATATCATGGATGGTTACATTTCTCCAGCCCCATCCCTCAGCTTTTTACTGAAACGGGCAGGGAGTACGCTTTGTTATTGTTTCTACTGCTGATTGCAGCCCCTGTTACTCCTCAAGGTCCAAGGACTGTATGTTATTTTCAGAGGTAGACTGGCTCTGGCAGCTAAAATAGTCAATTATTCCATCCAAATATGAATAGATTCTCAATCTCGATACGTTTCTAGAAACATAAATTGCTGTACTTTCATATCACATCAAAATAATTTCACACAATATTTAAATATCACATCAAAATAATTTCACATAATACTTTCCAGACTAGTCTCCCAGTCCCTGCTGCTGAAAAACATCCCCACAGCATGATGCTGCCACCACCATGCTTCATCGTAGGGATGGTGCCAGGTTTCCTCTAGACATGACTCTTGGCATTCAGGCCAATGAGTTCAATCTTGGTTTCATCAAGCCAAAGAATCTTGTTTCTCATGGTCTTAGAGTCCTTAAGGTGCCTTTTGTCAAACTCCAAGTGGGCTGTCATGTGCCTTTTTCTGAGGAGTAGCTTCCGTCTGGCCTCTACCATAAAGGCCTAATTGGTGGAGTGCTGCAGAGATTGTTGTCATTCTGGAAGGTTCTCCCATCTCCACAGAGGAACTTTGGAGCTCTGTCGGAGTGACCATTAGATTTTGGCCACCTCCCTGACCAAGGCCCTTCTCCCCCAATTGCTCAGTTTGGCCATGTGACCAGCTCTAGGAAGAGTCTTGCATTTAAGAATGATGGGGGCCGCTGTGTTCTTGGGGACATTCAATGCTGCAGAATGTTTTTGGTACCCTTCCCCAGATCTGTGCCTCGACACAATCCTGTCTCAGAGCTCTACGGACAATTCCTTCGACCTCATGGCTTGGTTTTTCCTCTGACATGCACTGTCAACTGTGGGAACTTATAGACACAGGTGTGTGCCTTCCAAATCATATCCAATCAATTGAATTTACCACAGGTGGACTCCAAACAAGTTGTAGATACATCTCAAGGATGGATGATTAATGGAAACAAGATGCACCTGAAAGCAATTTCGAGTTTCATAGCAAATGGTCTGAATACTTAAGTCAGTGGTTCTTAACCTTGTTGGAGGTACTGACCCCCACCAGTTTCATATGCGCATTCACCGAACCCTTCTTAATTGGAAAAATAAAATTCAAAACATAGGTATATATTTTACTGGTGCACAAAATGAACCGTGCGTCAACATCAGTGTTCAAAGAACAAAACCATTAAAACATGATTTTCACACAAAAACAAAAACATAATAATGAATATTTACTGCAAATCAGTGTGACTTCTGCTGTTGCCTTTCAGAGACCAGTTCAGAAATGCGCGGCTTCACCTTGGCAAGTGCCACTCATGTCATTTTCGCAACAAAGTCTGTTCCTTTTCTTCGTTTTTATGTCCAGCATCCTCGAAAAGGATTGCTCGCAAAGATATGTTGTAACAAACGGTATGAAAATCTCCAGAGCTTTCTTAGCAATAACAGGGTACGTTACCATTTGTTGACACCAAAACGTTGAGAGCGTTGTTGTTCTGAAGAGTTGCTGTTGAACCTGGCTCTGCTGAATTTCAATGATTTCATCGAGGTATTCATCATTGACATCTGTTGTCTCAACACTAAACGTGAACGGCTGTCTCACCCATGCTGGATATGACTCTCTTGTAGGGAAGTATCCGTCGAGAGACTTTGCAAGCTCATCTAAGTGCGTGGCAATTGCTTGCTTCAGTTCCGCGGGTACAGAAATGTCTCCGATTCCAGATACATCTTCGATCTTACTTACACAGTCGTCCAGCAGGGGAAAGTTTGCGAAGTTATCGTTCTCTGTTCGTTGTTTCCATAACGGTAGCTTTTTTTGAAAAGCCTTCAGGTTTTCTTCCGCTTCGATGATGTTGACTCCACCGCCCTGCATCTGTTGATTGAGATGATTGAGAGCTGCGAAGATATCAGCCATGTACGCTAAAATGAGAATGAACTCAGAATTTTTTAATCAATCTGCATGACGATGTTGGTGCTCTTGCAAAAACAGGGCTAATTCCACACGCACGGCAAAAACACGACTCAGCACCTGTCCCCGGGATAACCACCGAACGTTAGAATGGTACAGAAGTACCTCGAATTCAGAGCCCATTTCTTTACACAGCTCACTGAAGATGCGGAGCCTCAGAGCACTATTTCGCACATAGTTCACGCATTCCACTACAATTTTTAATACTTCTGCCAGTTTTGGAGGCAAGGTTTTTGTTGCCAACGCATGCCTGTGCAGAATACAATGCGTAACAATGATGTGTGGTGCATCGGCTTTCACTAGCGCACCAAAACCAGACTTTCTTCCCAGCATGACTGGAGCTCCGTCCGAACAAACTGCAGAAACCATATCCCACGAAAGATTGTTGTCTTTGAAGAAGTCATCCACAAGTTTCTTCACATCGGCTGCCTTAGTTGTTGTCGTAAGAGGCTTACAAAATAAAAAATCTTCCTTTATCACGTCGTCTTTCACAGCGCACAAATACAGCAAGCTGGCTTAGATTGGAAACGTCTGTGGTCTCGTCGAGTTGAAGGCTGAATTTTGCCGGGCTTGAAATCAGATCTGCAACTACTTGAGCCAAGATGTCTTTGCTCATGTCCTCTATTCTGTCGCTAATGGTGTCATTTGAAAGAGGAATTTGGGATAACTTAACTTCAGCCGCTTTTCCCAGCATGATATTCGCCATCTTCAACACAGCTGGTTTTATGAGTGTTTCACCAATGGTGTGTGGTTTGCCCTGCTTTGCGATCAGGTAAGCAACTTCGTACGATGCTGTGAGGATCGGTTTGTTGATGGGTACAAAGCCGAGAACAGGCAGAGTAGCCTTTTCATCGAATCTGACTCTCTTCACCTTGAATTCAGCGAGCGTTCTTGTATTGTCCATCTCCATGCAGCTTAAGGAAGTGTTCTCTTAGTTTTGCCGGTGCTAGACTAGAATTGCTCAACTTGGCATTGCAAATCATGCAGTTAGGACGCTGACTCTCATCACGTTCCGTTATACATGTGAATCCATATTGTACATATTCGTCCGACCACTTTCTTTTTTTGCTCGACATATGAAGGGATTAAAATATTAAGAAAGAAATCACACGACGTACCATCACGACAGTCACAATTCGACTACTGAGCGCACCAAATTCCCTGCAGCACAGATAGGCCAAGCGATGTTGCGTGATCACCTACAGCCAATGATGGCCAAGCGGGGCGTGTCATCACGAATCATATGAGTCGGGTGTGTGTCTTGACCTCCGCCGAACCCCTGAGACTGACTCACCGAACCCCTGGGGTTCGATCGAACCCAGGTTAAGAACCACTGATCTAGAGAGATACAACCTACTGTAACCTACTGGCATGACCTAGAGAGATACAACCTACTGGCATGACCTAGAGAGTTACAACCTACTGGCATGACCTAGAGAGATACAACCTACTGTAACCTACTGGCATGACCTAGAGAGATACAACCTACTGTAACCTACTGGCATGACCTAGAGAGATACAACCTACTGTAACCTACTGGCATGACCTAGAGAGTTACAACCTACTGTAACCTACTGGCATGACCTAGAGAGTTACAACCGACTGTAACCTACTGGCATGACCTAGAGAGTTACAACCTACTGTAACCTACTGGCATGACCTAGAGAGATACATCCTACTGGCATGACCTAGAGAGTTACAACCTACTGGCATGACCTAGAGGTATAACCTACTGTAGCCTACTGGCATGACCTACAGAGGTACAACCTACTGTAACCTACTGGCATGTCCTACAGAGATACAACCTACTGTAACCTACTGGCATGACCTAGAGAGATACAACCTACTGTAACCTACTGGCATGACCTAGAGAGATACAACCTACTGGTAATTCTAAACTTTCTCTCACTTTTATGGGGTATTGTGATGTCATTATGAGGTATTGTCTGAAGATTGATAATTAAAAAAAAAATGTTTCCATTTTAGAATAAGGATGTAACGTAATGTAACAAAATGCTTAAAAGGGGTCTGAATGAGAGCATGTTGTATGTTCTAGGGCAGATTAAAAAAAATGTATTTTCTTTCTACCGATTGATTGGTTGAAATGTTATGACATGTATCTGTTCATATAGACACACCCCATGTGTTTAATAAAATCAACTGTATGTGCAGAACTTGAATTGTACTGATATTTCAAGTGTTAGTCCTTGTTAGTCTGTTTGGACACAGAGATACTTAGCTCATAATGTGTAGAGAACTGTTCCTTGGTGGATAGGCTATTGTACAACACACAGAGCTATTTTCCTTTATTCAGGACATTTAGAATGACAACTCATTACAGAGTAGCCTAGTGGGATTATTCACAAAATTATCAGGTTATGAAATGTCATGACAAAGACATTTTAGTTTCCATGTTTCACCTGAAATATGAAATGATTTATAGTCCTAGGTCTATGTTGTTGTTAGACCTACTGTAGGACCCATAACTTCACCTAACAACAACATAGACCTACTGTAGGACCCATAACTTCACCTATGTTGTTATTAGGTGAAGTTATGGGTCCTACAGTAGGTCTATGTTGTTGTTAGGTGAAATTAGGGGTCCTACAGTAGGTCTATGTTATTGTTAGGTGAAGTTATGGGTCCTACAGTAGGTCTATGTTATTGTTAGGTGAAGTTATGGGTCCTACAGTAGGTCTATGTTATTGTTAGGTGAAGTTATGGGCCAATTTGTTAAACACTTAGTGTACAAACCCTTATTGTCAGGCTGATGTTAAAGCTAGCCAAAGAGCATTTTACTGGTTGAAGATATACTACATCCATAACTAGCGGTTTCCTCATTACCAGATATACTACATCCATAACCAGTGGTTTCCTCATTACCAGATATACTACATCCATAACTAGTGGTTTCCTCATTACCAGATATACTACATCCATAACTAGTGGTTTCCTCATTACCAGATATACTACATCCATAACTAGTGGTTTCCTCATTACCAGATATACTACATCCATAACTAGTGGTTTCCTCATTACCAGATATACTACATCCATAACTAGTGGTTTCCTCATTAGCAGATTTACTACATCCATAACTAGCGGTTTCCTCATTACCAGATATACTACATCCATAACTAGTGGTTTCCTCATTAGCAGATATACTACATCCATAACTAGTGGTTTCCTCATTACCAGATATACTACATCCATAACTAGTGGTTTCCTCATTACCAGATATACTACATCCATAACTAGTGGTTTCCTCATTACCAGATATACTACATCCATAACTAGTGGTTTCCTCATTACCAGATATACTACATCCATATCTAGTGGTTTCCTCATTACCAGATATACTACATCCATAACTAGTGGTTTCCTCATTACCAGATATACTACATCCATAACTATCGGTTTCCTCATCAGCAGGGAGGTGTTTCTGCAAGTGTTTTTGCATGTGCATCTCCCTCGTGCCGCAATTTTAGCAAACACAGAAAGGGGCCAAAATTTGAGACCAAAAGTTGTCTGGCACACTGCTTAGGATTTCAACAACTTTAATAACTTATTTCTAGCCTACAAACATCGATGTTACTACTAATGTGAAAACAAGACAAAATATGACTATTCTTGCTCATTTTAGGACAATTGTCAAATAATTGTAACATTCATTACTGACTTAAATTGTTTACAGCATCATGGCTGCGCTGTTGGCAACACTTTTACAGTGGATTTTCGCTGTTGTGGGCCTTTAACCATCTGTCTGACTTTGTTGTTCACATAGGAGAGAGACGTGACTATCGTGGATCCTCTGGGGAGCTTCAACAACATCATGATGCTGACGAGGCAGAGAAGAGTCTCTCAGAACACCTCAGGAAACACCTGCAGAGATCCACAGGGAAGAGAACTCACTGCTGCTCTGACTGTGGGAAGAGATTCAGCTCATCAGGCATTAAAATTCATCAGAGAACACACACAGGAGAGAAACCTTACGGCTGTGTTCAATGTGGGAAGAGTTTTGGTCAATCTGGCCATCTGGTATCACACCAGAGAACACACACAGGAGAGAAATCTTATAGCTGTGGTCAATGTGGGAAGAGTTTTGCTGCATCTAGAACTCTGACTCAACACCAGAGAATACACACAGGAGAGAAACCTTATAGCTGTGGTCAATGTGGGAAGAGTTTTACTCAGTCAGGCGGCCTGATATCACACCAAAGAACACACACAGGAGAGAAACCTTATTGCTGTGATCAATGTGGGAAGAGTTTTCATGGATCTGGCCATCTGGTATCACACCAGAGAACACACACAGGAGAGAAACCTTATAGCTGTGTTCAATGTGGGAAGAGTTTTACTACATCTGGCTCGCTGACTCTACACCAGAGAACACACACAGGAGAGAAACCTTATGGCTGTGATCAATGTGGGAAGAGTTTTGGTCAAACTGGCCATCTAGTATCACACCAGAGAACGCATACAGGAGAGAAATCTTATAGCTGTGGTCAATGTGGGAAGAGTTTTGCTGCATCTAGAAATCTGACTCTACACCAGAGAACACACACAGGAGAGAAACCTTATAGCTGTGATCAATGTGGGAAGAGTTTTACTACATCTGGCTCGCTGACTCTACACCAGAGAACACACACAGGAGAGAAACCTCATAGCTGTGATCAATGTGGGAAGAGTTTTGGTCAATCTGGCCATCTAGTATCACACCAGAGAACACACACAGGAGAGAAATCTTATAGCTGTGGTCAATGTGGGAAGAGTTTTCGTGGATCTGGCCATCTGGTATCACACCAGAGATTACACACAGGAGAGAAACCTTATAGCTGTGATCAATGTGGGAAGAGTTTTACTACATCTGGCTCTCTGACTCTACACCAGAGAATACACACAGGAGAGAAACCTTATAGCTGTGATCAATGTGGGAAGACTTTTATAACATCTGGCTCTCTGACTGTACACCAGAGAACACACACAGGAGAGAAACCTTATAGCTGTGGTCAATGTGGGAAGAGTTTTGGTCAATCTGGCTCTCTGACTCTACACCAGAGAACACACACAGGAGAGAAACCTTATAGCTGTGATCAGTGTGACAAGCGATTCACCGATAAAAGACATCTGATCAAACATCAGAAAATACATGAAGGAGTTGTTTCATGATATCAATGATATGTCACAATGTAGAATGTTTTAACATTGTAGAAGGAGTATTTTAATGATGTCACAATGTAGAACCCTAAACGTTTGTCCCCTGTTATATTGATTTCAACATGATATGGATATTAGCCTCAGGGGGAAAATCCAGGCTCTGAATTGAAAGAGTTACTATTTATGTGATTTAACAAAAAGTGACTAACAAAAAATGAGCTGTGTTACACTTACCATGTTGGTGACACACTTGAATCAAAATGCATCACTTCAAAATGTATCTAGCTGTTTTCTACAAATTGTCCTCTTACCAGGGATGTACACATTATTCCCAGATTCCTGTGGTTTTTGAGCTGTTAGTTTTAACAGGACGTGCAACCTCATCTCCCTCCTGTCGTACAATTGATTTTAGCATGATATCGATGAGTTATGACAAATAAGTGTTGTGTTCCTTTGTTCAGCGACCCCTAAATTTAAATGTATCACTCCAAAATGTAGCTGACTGTCTTCTGCAGGTTGTCCTCTAATCAGTGAGGTAACAGATATCTCCCATTTCCATGTGTTTTTTTAGTTGTGTTAGTTTCAACAGCATGTACAACCTGATTTCCCCCCTAATTGATATCAGTGATTTATTGCTACTTGTCAAAACAATAGCGTTTTTTGTGCTTGTGCAGTTTATAAGGTGCTTGTTTAAATAAATACAAGTAATATGATTATTGTGCCAGATGGTTGTGTATATAGTACATTTTATGTTTAGGTTTTCAATTCATCCCAAACTGTTTCTGCATATTGGTTAATGATTTGGACACGTTAAAACTGTGTTTTGACTTTGGGGCTATTTCATATTTACATTTCATGTAACATTTAGTAATGATATTTATTTATGCAACCAACTGACAATTTTTTGGTACAATTATATTGACATTGTTGCCCTGCTTTTAGAATATCAGGGTTAATTCTCATTCTCAAATGTCCGTGTTAAGGACAACTTGGTTGCTGATTGTCTCAAGGGTGGGCAGTCAAAAAGTTTTGCGTTTAGGCAGTGAGTTGCCATGGATCAGAATTTATTTTGACTGCACGTTCTTCAGTATTGGAGATGAGTTTTATTTGGGCTCGTTCCAAGGGGACGAGAGTTCTAGAAGCTAGTGAGTTTTAGGAAGATATAAAAAAATATTGTTTATAATTGTTGACAGCCAGTAGACACCATGTTTATATTTGTGACGGTGAAACATTGTAGTTGATTATAATGTGAAATGGAAGTTGTTTTCTGTTGGTGGTGAGCAAACTTTTAAGGTGTTACAGTCTTTGGTTTTTCCATTTATGTTTTGAGGTTTGGATTTTAGCTCGTTAGCACGTATAGCTCATTAGCACGTCTAGCTCGTTAGCACGTAGGACGCACTGATTGGTGTCACCTCGTTAGTCAGTATGTGTTACACCTGTGCTGGCTTGTCCATCTCGTTAGTGGGAAGGTGTTTTACCTGAGCTGGTCCAGGTTCTATTTAAGAGTGTCTGGCCCAGTGCTCCAGTTGTCTTGATACATGTGGAGAGTCAACACCTTTAGTTGCTCCACCTTTTTGGTTTGCTTCCTGTCTTTAAGTTTGGTGTGGGTTTTTCTTTTGTTTCTCATGGTGGGTGTCTTTTAGGTCCCAGTTGTTGTTACTAGCCAACTTCCAGTGGACACTGAGCAAAACTGCAAGATTATGTTATAATACTTTTATTGCATCAAATGGTTGTTTTATTAACAGAATAGAGGGTTCTTAGAACTATTGTGTCTGTGTTCTACTGAGGATGGGCCTCTGGGAGAAAACACTGACAGGAGATTTACAATGTCTTTTGGGTGATAAAACCTAAAGAGACTGCATTCCAGAGCATGAGTTAATGTTTCTGTTCTATATGGTACCAGGGAGAGATGACCTCAGGGCCAGACCCTGGTCTCTACACAGAGTACTGTTTTTACAGCTGATACTGTAGGCTGAGAATAATAAGTATCTTTCATACAAATCTTAACCTTGTGACCCGTTCTATACATCTGTTGTTGGTCATGTAGGTTGAAAGGGGTGTATCTTGACTGTAAAAAACCTTTTGTACTTTTGTCTCGTGGCTCTCAACGAATCATCTGGTGGTGATTCATCTCTCAACGAATCATCTGGGGGTGATTCATCTCTCAACGAATCATCTGGGGGTGATTCGTCGACCAGCCATCATTATCGTAGAGCACTCAATTGATTCACCCTATATTTTTGCGTTGTATTGACGTGCTCCTTTATTAATATGTGAATAAAGATTTAGTTTAAGATTAACTCTGACTTGTGATAAGTTTGTCTCATTTGAGATTAAAGAAATTAACAACCACATTTGGGGGATGTGAATCTTGACTTGGTGACCGCTCCTGACAACCTGGGGAAATGGTGCATGAGGGATCCCTCTAACTTGGGATCTCAGGGAGACCACACTTCAGGAACGGAGCAGATGGACCCACCTTTGATCTGAGAGGCAGCGAGCCGAGTGGATACCATCAGTATAGTATATACATCAGTACATCTCCAGAGGCAGCGAGCCGAGTGGATACCATCAGTATAGTGTATATATAGTGGATACCATCAGTATAGTATATATAGTGGATACCATCAGTATAGTGTATATATAGTGGATACCATCAGTATAGTATATATAGTGGATACCATCAGTATAGTATATATAGTGGATACCATCAGTATAGTATATATAGTGGATACCATCAGTATAGTATATATAGTGGATACCATCAGTATAGTATATATATATACCACATCTTGAACGTAGTTTTAAAAAAAGAGGTGAGCGAAACACGCAAAGTGGAGTTTTTAGAAAAGCCCCGTAGGCTCTGAGTGTGTTTTTCTGTGTGGTGTAAACAGGGCCCAGTCAGTAGGCTCTGAGTGTGTTTTTCTGTGTGGTGTAAACAGGGCCCAGTCAGTAGAATCTGGGTGTCTATTCCTGTCTGGAGGTGTAAACAGGGCCCAGTCAGTAGGTTCTGAGTGTGTATTCCTATGTGGAGGTGTAAACAGGGCCCAGTCAGTAGGCTCTGAGTGTGTATTCCTGTGTGGAGGTGTAAACAGGGCCCAGTCAGTAGGCTCTGAGTGTGTATTCCTATGTGGAGGTGTAAACAGGGCCCAGTCAGTAGAATCTGGGTGTCTATTCCTGTGTGGAGGTGTAAACAGGGTCCGCTATCTGTGTGAACTGGATAAAAACTAGAATCTGTGTTTACTAGTTAAGACCATTTATGATATAGTATAAGATAGTAAGGTGCACCTGTAATTTTTTAAACTTGTAATTATTTTAAACCTGGACCCCATTTTAGAAGTATTGAAAGATGTAAATGTATGAGTTGCATTATCCTAGGAACTAACCATCACATAGAAATGTGAAAATATTCCTGCAGGCTAAAATATTGTTGAAAAACAACTAATTGATTAGGTATGTTTGGGAATAGCATTGTGTGACTGTGTTATGAGAGTTGTGTGACTGTGATATGAGAGTTGTGTGACTGTGATAGAGTTGTGTGACTGTGATATGAGAGTTGTGTGACTGTGATATGAGAGTTGTGTGACTGTGATATGAGAGTTGTGTGACTGTGATATGAGAGTTGTGACTGTGATATGAGAGTTGTGTGACTGTGATATGAGAGTTGTGTGACTGTGATATGAGAGTTGTGTGACTGTGGAATGAGAGTTGTGTGACTGTGATATGAGAGTTGTGTGACTGTGATATGACAGTTGTGTGACTGTGGAATGAGAGTTGTGTGACTGTGATATGAGAGTTGTGTGACTGTGATATGAGAGTTGTGTGACTGTGATATGAGAGTTGTGTGACTGATATGAGAGTTGTGTGACTGTGATATGAGAGTTGTGACTGTGATATGAGAGTTGTGTGACTGTGATATGAGAGTTGTGACTGTGATATGAGAGTTGTGTGACTGTGATATGAGAGTTGTGTGACTGTGATATGAGAGTTGTGTGACTGTGATATGAGAGTTGTGACTGTGATATGAGAGTTGTGTGACTGTGATATGGGAGTTGTGTGACTGTGGAAATGAGTCTTTATCTGTTGTCTGGATAGTAACATACAGAAATATGCTTAATCAGATGATTGAAATTTGGATAATATTTTAGGAAGCAGCGGAAGGTCTATAGTTCCTGGAAGGCTTGATTTTGCCATGGACTCTGGGAGGTTAGAGAACCGTTGAGGATCCCATGGTCATTGTCTGGGAAACAAAAGTTTATTTTTTGTTCTGCTGGGAGTATGTTTGGAGAGCTGCTTTGTAGCTATGGAGAGTCCTTGAAAAAGCAAATGGAATGGTTGTCGTGACTACCTGAGAATTTCTTACATTTTATATGGATTCTGTGAATATATGAAAATATGATGAATTGTATGTGTGTATAATCGATTACTAGAGATTTGATGAAGTAATACTGGTAATATAATTAGATACAATTTAAACAACCCATATGTAGACAAACGTAGGTTTTGAGTTGGTATCTTTAATGGATCATTTGATAAAGATGAGGTTTAAGCGTTATTAAACAGTCTACAAAGTCTGGGCAGTTGTCTCAGAAACTGATGGGAGTGTGTCCACTTTAAGTTAACTTACCCTAACGATGTAACTATAAAACGCTTATTGGATTGGGGGGGGGGTTCTTCCCAATATGAGAGGAGTTGCTATATTTCTTGAATAAACCTTTTTCCATAAAGTTAGAGTGAAACCCACCTTCTAACAAGTTCTTTGAAGAACCTTTTGGGGCTGTTTTTATTGACCAAGAACCCTACGGTTCTTAGGGGATCTGAGAACAACTCCAGTTGAACCCTTCATTTTTAGAGTGTAGTCGGCTCTATTTACTCTCAGATTCAAACATGATGATTAGTATCAACGATCAAGTCAGCTGCTGCTGCTCCAATACAGTATGAGGTGAGACGGTGAACTGATGTTGAACTGGGCAGTCAGCTGCTGCTGCTCCAATACAGTATGAGGTGAGACGGTGAACTGATGTTGAACCGGGCAGTCAGCTGCTGCTGCTCCAATACAGTATGAGGTGAGACGGTGAACTGATGTTGAACTGGGCAGTCAGCTGCTGCTGCTCCAATACAGTATGAGGTGAGACGGTGAACTGATGTTGAACTGGGCAGTCAGCTGCTGCTGCTCCAATACAGTATGAGGTGAGACGATGAACTGATGTTGAACTGGGCAGTCAGCTGCTGCTGCTCCAATACAGTATGAGGTGAGACGGTGAACTGATGTTGAACTGGGCAGTCAGCTGCTGCTGCTCCAATACAGTATGAGGTGAGACGGTGAACTGACGTTGAACTGGGCAGTCAGTCATTCATTCTGTACTATGAGTCTGGTCTATCATTGTTACTGCACATTCTGGTAAAAATTGTAACCAATAAGGAGAGACTTTTCTTCAAACAATCAACCATTATTTGATAAGAATTGCAATAATGTAGCTGGTCAGCCCTACACTCTGAGATGGAAGGCCGAGAGCTCGATGACACAAGGAGTTCAGAAGCTTTATATAGTCAAACTATCTTGTGCATATAGAAAACATGTGATCTTGGTATGTGAACGTGTGTGGAGAACGAAACACAGACTAACTGTGAATTGGTCGTCTCGTTCTGTAGCAACAGCTAGTTATTCTAGTTTTCTAGTGAGGTGTCAAAACAACAGGAAACCACTCTAGACACAGTTCCTCTGAAGTAGATCAACGGTTCCCTGGATTGGGCCAAGCGCCTTTGGCCTGTCAGTCGAGAGGGTGTGTGGTTGCAGACCCACACAAACATACACATAAACTTCTCAACCTTAAAGAGATCCTTCAACACATTAGAAGTCATAAACATAAAGAGGTTGACATAGATTTTTCCCTCACAAGAGATAAATCAGATCCAGACTGAACTGTGTGATGTAGTAGGGAGTTGTAGTTTCTCTAGAGATAAATCAGATACAGCCTGAACTGTGGGATGTAGTAGGGAGTTGTAGTTTCTCTAGAGATAAATCGGACCCAGACTGAACTGTGTGACGTAGTAGGTAGTTGTAGTTTCTCTAGAGATAAATCAGATCCAGATTGAACTGTGTGATGTAATAGAGTTGTCGTTTCCAACAGGCCAATATTCTACATAGTTTAGTGCATAAAACATAATTAACTACAGTGACCATAATCCATTGCGTGCCTACTTGTCTTGTCTATGTTTCTTTTACACCTGCTATTTCAAAGAGAGAAGAATGCACGATGGTCAATGCAATCAGGGATCCTTGGGACATCCCTACCCTAAACCTTAACCCCTGACCTTAACCCTTTTAAATGTCAACTAAAATGGCCTAGGGACGTCCCAAGGATGTATCTCAACCTGAAAATACATGATCTAAGTGATTGATAGTTGGTATTCAGCAGTCATAAAGCCTTATATACTTTAATGAACCACTAAAATAGTGATTTTGTCCGACAGCATAGACAGCAGCTCTACACTTTATTGACTGACTGATCCATTCATCCTTCCATCCCTCCTCAGCCTTCCTCTCCTCTGAAGACCCAGTGAGGGTGGAGCTCAGTCAGAGAGTTGTTGAGGGACTGGTTAGGAAGAACACTTCTACAGCCAGAGAGGTGAGAGGTCACACATGGTTTAGATGGTAAATATTTATGTCCCCTTAGCGGTTCATCACGTCAGCAAAAGGGAATATGTTCCATCATCCATGTTTATTTACATTAGTGCAAATTGTCCACTGATATTGGTGTAATTTCTCACCCCTTTTGGCTGTATGAAAGTTAATTTCCCCTCAGACACACACATTTGTTCTTTGATATTATGAAGGTAATTTGTGAAGAATGTACTTTTCCTCACATCTCTTTACATTGCTTATGCATATTCCGTGCCCAGACTATGTCAAAGGCCCATCCTGGTAGATCTGAACCTAATGCAGCTTGGAGTGATCAGATGACAGAAGTCACATTTAGGTGCCAGGTGTAAGTGAGGCCATAGATGCTCCATATCCATTACTTTGAGTGTTTTATATATGACTAAACGTGTTTCTGTGTTGCAGGGGCAGTCAAGAAATGGAACAGCAAGGCCACAGAACATGACATAAGCAGAGCTGTGGGAGACCACCTCAAGCCCCTGGTAGAGCCGGGGGTGGTGTTTACCACTCCACCACGCCTTCAGCAGGCTGGAAAAGTGGGATTGATACTGTTTTTCATACTAAGATGGACCAAGAGTCTGTTGATTGGTGAGTCATTGGGTTAATTTGTTTTGTAATATGTTCAAATCAAATCAAGCTTTATTTATACAGCACATGTCAGATATACAATTTTAGGATGCAACACAATGGCTTCACAGGAAAAAACTAAGAAAATAAACCGAAATATTTTGTACACAAGCATAAGAGGATAAAAAACAATAATAACAACTGAAAGACTAATGACCATTGTAAGGAAATGCCATTGATTAAAATATTAATTGGATGCAACATCAAACCCAAAATATAAGCTTGTTTTTAGGAGGGGCTCTGAAAGACACTATGGGGGTGTCCACTGAAAGTTGACTAGTAACAACAACTGGGACATAAAAGACACCCACCATGAGACCCACTAAATCTGCCCAAGAAGAGGAAAACAAAAGAAAAACCCACACCAAACTTAAAGACAGGAAGCAAACCAAAAAGGTGGAGCAACTAAAGGTGTTGACTCTCCACATGTATCAAGACAACTGGAGCACTGGGCCAGACACTCTTAACTAGAACCTGGACCAGCTCAGGTGAAACACCTTCCCACTAACGAGATGGACAAGCCAGCACAGGTGTAACACATACTGACTAACGAGGTGACACCAATCAGTGCGTTCTACGTGCTAACGAGCTAGACGGGCTAACGGGCCAGACGGGCTAACGGGCCAGACGGGCTAACGAGCCAGACGGGCTAACGAGCCAGACGCGCTAACGAGCCAGACGCGCTAACGAGCTAGACGCGCTAACGAGCTAGACGCGCTAACGAGCTAACGGGCTAGACGTGATAACGAGCTAGACGCGCTAACGAGCTAGACGGGCTAACGAGCTAGACGGGCTAACGAGCTAGACGTGCTAACGAGCTAGACGGGCTAACGAGCTAGACGGGCTAACGAGCTAGACGGGCTAACGAGCTAGACGGGCTAACGAGCTAGACGTGCTAACGAGCTAGACGGGCTAATGAGCTAGACGTGCTAACGAGCTAAATGGGCTAACGAGCTAGACGTGCTAACGAGCTAGACGGGCTAATGAGCTAGACGTGCTGACGAGCACCAAAGACACATTTGAGTTGAACAACTGACTAGAAAACAACTTCCATTTCACATAATCAATTACAATGCTTCACCTTCTACAATATAAACATGGTGTCTACTGGCTGTCAACAATTAAAAACAAGAAAAAAAAACGTATTTCTAAATAATAATATACAATAGGATTATTTTTTTCTCCTTTATCTTTCTATAGAATCCTAAAACTCACTAGCTTCTAGAACTCTCGTCCCCTTGGAACCTAAAAATAAACTCAAATCAAATTGTATTGTCACATGCGCCGAATACAACCTGTAGACCTAACAGTGAAATGCATACTTACGAGCCCCTAACCAACAGTGCAGTTTCAAAAAAATACAGAAAAGAAAAAGAGATAAAACTCAACTCCAACACGGAAAAACGTGTCAAAATAAATTGTGATCCATGGCAAAACGCACTGGCAAAATGCAAAACAAATCTTTTTGACTGCCAACCCCAGAGACAATCAGCAACCAAGTTGTCCTTACCACAGACATGTCTGATTTCAAGAGGAAACTCCTGCAATATCCATAGTAACTTTCCACCTCACTGCAGAGCTTCTCTCTTTTTTCAGGGTTCACTAGAAAGGCATGTTGTTGGATCAGGGCCCAGTCCCCAATGTCATGCTCTAGTACATTTGGTTTGGCACATCTGAGAATGAACCCTGATATTCTAAAAGCAGGGCAACAATGTCAATATAATTGTACCAAAAAATGGTCAGTTGGTTGCATAAATAAATATCATTACTAAATGTTACATGAAATGTAAATATGAAATAGCCCCAATGTCAAAACAGTTTTAAAGTGTCCAAATCAATAACCAATATGCAGAAACAGTTTGGGATAAATTGAAAACCTAAACATAAAATGTGCTATGTACACAAACATCTGCCACAACAATCATATTACTTGTATTTTTTTTAAACAAGCACCTTATAAACTGCACAAGCACCAAAAATACTGTTGGTTTGACAAGTAGCAATAAATCATTGATATCGATTAGGGGGGAAATCAGGTTGTACGTGATGTTGAAACTAACACAACTAAAAAAACACATGGAAATGGGAGATATATTTTACCTCACTGGTTAGAGGACAACCTGCAGAAGACAGTCAGCTACATTTTGGAGTGATGCATTTAAATTTAGGCGTCGCTAAACAAAGGAACACAACACTTATTTGTCATCACTCATCGATATCATGTTGAAATCAATTGTGCCGAGAGGAGGGAGATGAGGTTGCACGTCCTGTTAAAACTAACAGCTCAAAAACCACACGGAATCTGGGAATAATGTGTACATCACTGGTTAGAGGAGAATTTGTAGAAAACAGCTAGCTACATTTTGAAGTGATGCATTTTGATTCAAGTGGAGCACCAACATGGTAAGTGTAACACAACTCTTTTTTTGTTTGTCACTTTTTGTTAAATCACATAAATAGTAACTCTCTCTCGTTTAGGGTTCTACATTCTGAAGTTATTAAAATACTCCTACTACAATGTTAAAACATTCTACATTGTGACATTATTTCATTGACATAATGCAACAACACCATGTATTTTCTGATGTTTGATCAGAGATCTTTTATCAGAGTATCTCTTGTCACATTGATCACAGCTATAAGATTTCTCTCCTGTGTGTGTTCTCTGGTGCAGCTTCAAAGTCTGTGATGTTGAAAAGCTTTTCCCACAATCTGAACAATGGTGAAGCTTCTCTACTGTGTGTGTTCTCTCATGTACTATCAGGCTGCTTGACTGAGTAAAACTCTTCCCACATTGATTACAGCTATAAGGTTTCTCTCCTGTGTGTGTTCTCTGGTGTACAGTCAGATTGCCAGATGTAACAAAACACTTCCCACATTGATCACAGCTAAAAAGTTTCTCTCCAGTGTGTGTTCTCTGGTGCACTATCAGGCAGCTTGACAAAGTAAAACTCTTCCCACATTGATCACAGCCATAGGGTTTCTCCCCGGTGTGTATTCTCTGGTGTGATTTCAGGTTGCTTTGCTGAGAAAAACTCTTTCCACATTGATCACAGCCATAAGGTTTCTCTCCTGTGTGTGTTCTCTGGTGTGATTTCAGGTTGCTTTGCTGAGTAAAACTATTTCCACAGTGATCACAGCCAAAAGGTTTCTCTCCTGTGTGAATTCTTTGATGCATTTTAAGGTCTACTGAAGAGTTGAATCTCTTCCCACATTCAGAGCAGCAGTGAGATTTCCCTCCAGTGTGTATTCTCAGGTGAACTTTTAGTGAATCTGATCTTGAGAAACTCTTCCCACAGTCAGAGCAACAGTAAGGTTTCTCTCCCGTGTGATTTCTCAGGTGTATTTTAAGTTCTGATGAAGATTTGCAGCATTTCCCACAGTCAGAGCAGCAGTGAGATGTATCACCTGTGTGAATTCTCTGGTGTAGTTTTAGTGAGTCTGATCTTGAGAAACGTTTCCCACAGTCAGAGCAGTAGTATGGTTTCTCTCCTGTGTGAATTCTCAGGTGTATTTTAAGTTCTGATGAAGATTTGCAGCATTTCCCACAGTCAGAGCAGCAGTGAGATTTATCACCTGTGTGAATTCTCTGGTGTAGTTGTAGTGAATCTGATCTTGAGTAACTCTTCCCAAAGTCAGAGCAGCAGTGAGTTCTCTTCCCTGTGGGTCTCTGCTGGTGTTTCTTGAGATGTTCTAATGTGGAGATACTCTTCTCTGCCTCGTCAGCATCATGAGGCTCCCCAGAGGATCCAAGAAAGTCCCGTCTCTCTCCTGTGTGAACAACAAAGTCAGACAGATGGTTAAAGGCCCACAACAACAGAAATCCACAGTAAAAGGTAATGCCCTGAGCATACCCATTTAGTTGTACAACAATTGACGTCTGTTAAATTATTTGACAATTGTCTTAATATAGTCAAGTGATATAGTTAATAGTCAACAATAGACATATTTTGTATTGTTTTCACATTAGTAGTAACATCGATGATTGTAGGCTAGAAATAAGTTATTCATGTTGTTGAAACACTAAACAGTGTGCCAGACAACTTTTGGTCTCCAATATAGGCCCTTTTCTGTGTTTAATAAAATTGCGGCACGAGGGCGATGCCCACACAATCTGGTTGTAGAAACTCCTCCCTGCTAATGAGGAAACCGATAGTTATGGATGTAGTATATCTGGTAATGAGGAAACCACTAGTTATGGATGTAGTATATCTGGTAATGAGGAAACCACTAGATATGGATGTAGTATATCTGCTCAGTTGGTAGAGCATGGTGTTTGCAACGCCAGCATGGTGTGTGCAACGCCAGGGTTGTGGGTTCGATTCCCACGGGGGGCCAGTACCAAAAAAATGCATGAAATGTATGCATTCACTACTGTAAGTCGCTCTGGATAAGAGCGTCTGCTAAATGACTAAAATGTAAATGTAAAATGTAGTATATCTGGTAATGAGGAAACCACTAGTTATGGATGTAGTATATCTGGTAATGAGGAAACCACTAGTTATGGATGTATTATATCTGGTAATGAGGAAACCACTAGTTATGGATGTAGTATATCTGGTAATGAGGAAACCACTAGTTATGGATGTAGTATATCTGGTAATGAGGAAACCACTAGTTATGGATGTAGTATATCTGGTAATGAGGAAACCACTAGTTATGGATATAGTATATCTGGTAATGAGGAAACCACTAGTTATGGATGTTGTATATCTGGTAATGAGGAAACCACTAGTTATGGATGTAGTATATCTGGTAATGAGGAAACCACTAGTTATGGATGTAGTATATCTGGTAATGAGGAAACTACAGCTATGGATGTAGTATATCTGGTGTAAGTGGTGTTACATAGATGCTGTTTTCACGATGCATGATTAATACATAATTCAAGGTTTATTTGATGTAGTAAATAAATAAATTATTTATTGATGTCTAGATAAGAATTTAAATGTGATGTAACAGGTAAATTAACGTTAGGCCATTGTCTGTGTTTTTATGTTCCATCCCGGAACTGACGTTCTCTGTTGTTACTGCTACGGAATTTGTTAATTGACTGTGTGCAATTCAACTTAAGCAGATCTTAGTCTGAGTCATAATTGTTGCTGGCAGAGGCTAAGACAGACAGTAAAGGGACTTTAAGGATTCAATAACCTCTTTTCAGGACAAGCAGCCAACGAGGTATTTTGTTCAACCTATAGAACTTTGTTTATAGTCGCGCCAAGGGCCATTTGTATTGTTGCGCCGAGCGCCATTTGTATTCCTTTGTTTTAGTACTGTATAATTTATCAACGTTACTGTGTTCATTCAAACATATAGTTCTCACGGCGTGACGTAGATGCATCGGAGAAAAAGACGTGCAAGGCAATAAACGCCGGTTTCAAGGAACCAACCTGTGTCTGTTGTCGTGAAGAGAGCTACAGAGGTTCTCACCCAAGATTTGACGGTACATGGCCCCATCCACCGTCCCTTTGATGCGGTGAGGTTGTCCTGTCCCCTTAGCAGAAAAACACTCCCAAAGCATAATATTTCCACCTCCATGTTTGACCGTGGGGATGGTGTTCTTGGGGTCATAGGCAGCATTCCTCCTCCTCCAAACACGGCGAGTTGAGTTGATGCCAAAGAGCTCCATTTTGATTTCATCTGACCACAACACTTTCACCCAGTTGTCCTCTGAATGATTCAGATGTTCATTGGCAAACTTCAGACGGGCATGTAGATGTGCTTTCTTGAGCAGGGGGACCTTGCGGGCGCTGCAGGATTTCAGTCCTTCACGGCGTAGTGTGTTACCAATTGTTTTCTTGGTGACTATGGTCCCAGCTGCCTTGAGATCATTGACAAGATCCTCCCGTGTAGTTCTGGGCTGATTCCTCACCGTTCTCATGATCATTGCAACTCCACGAGGTGAGATCTTGCATGTAGCCCCAGGCCGAGGGAGATTGACAGTTCTTTTGTGTTTCTTCCATTTGCGAATAATCGCACCAACTGTTGTCACCTTCTCACCAAGCTGCTTGGCGATGGTCTTGTAGCCCATTCCAGCCTTGTGTAGGTCTACAATCTTGTCCCTGACATCCTTGGAGAGCTCTTTGGTCATGGCCATGGTTGAGAGTTTGGAATCTGATTGATTGATTGCTTCTGTGGACAGGTGTCTTTTATACAGGTAACAAGCTGAGTTTAGGAGTACTCCCTTTAAGAGTGTGCTCCTCATCTCAGCTCGTTACCTGTATAAAAGACACCTGGGAGCCAGAAATCTTTCTGATTGAGAGGGTGTCAAATACTTATTTCCCTCATTAAAATGCAAATCAATTTATAACATTTTTGACATGCGTTTTTCTGGATATTTTTTGTTATTCTGTCTCTCACTGTTCAAATAAACCTACCATTAAATTTATTTGTCAGTGGGCAAACGTACAAAATCAGCAGGGGATAAAATACTTTTTTCCCCTCACTGTAAGGTATGTCTTGACAAGTTCCATTGGGGCCTATGAAACAACAGAGCCCCATTCAATGAAGAGAAGCAAAGTGGGTGACACGAGCATGGGCGAGGGAGCGTGAACAGGGCAGGACCAAAGTTGGGGAAAGCTGAACAGTGATTTTTTGGGGGTACATTTTACCCCTTTTTCTCCCCAGTTTGTCCCTTCACTGCAACTCCCGTACTGACTCGGGAGAGGTGAAGGTTGAGAGCCATGCATCCTCCGAAACACGACCGTGCCAAGCCGCACTGCTTCTTAACACACTGCTCACTTAACCTGGAAGCCAGCCACACCAATGTGTCGGAGGAAACACCGTCCAGCTGGCGACCGAAGTCAGGGTGCATGCGCCCGGCCGCCACAAGGAGTCGCTAGAGCACGTTGGTTCAAGGACATTCAAGCCGGCCAAACCCTCCCCCATCCCGGACGACGCTGGGCCAATTGTGTGCCGCCTCATGGGTCTCCCGGTTGCGGCCGGCTGCAACACAGCCCGGGATCGAACCCGGATCTGTAGTGCGATGCAGAGCTGTGCCACTCGGGAGGCTGTTGGTACCTAGCACTACCTATTATACTTGTTAGCACCACTCAGGAGGCTGTTGGTACCTAGCACTACCTATTATACTTGTTAGCACCACTCAGGAGGCTGTTGGTACCTAGCACTACCTATTATACTTGCTAGCACCACTCAGGAGGCTGTTGGTACCTAGCACTACCTATTATGCTTGTTAGCACCACTCGGGAGGCTGTTGATACCTAGCACTACCTATAATACTTTCTAGCACCACTCAGGAGGCTGTTGATACCTAGCACTACCTATTATACTTGCTAGCACCACACGAGAGCGAAGCTAGCGTGGTTATCCACGTTTTACCAATAGTATAAACGCCCCTGCAAGCTCTTCCTCAACAACAATGCGGTATTCAATATCAAAAGTAAAGAAATGTTTTAAAATGCAGGGAACCAAGACTAAAGATTATATTTTAACAAACCAAACATAAATCTTATCAAACTCGCATGGTGCAGTTGAGTTGTGGGTGTCAGAAATAACGTAGCTATTTTTACAGCAGGAATTCTGATCAATAAGTTGTAGCTGTGGCGAGGGCTTAACCACTCACTGGCCAATGAAAACATGTTCCCAACCTTTTCATGTGGTTGCATCAAGTTGTGTATTTACGGTGTTTGATGTTGTGTTGTCATAACCTCCGGGAGGAGAGCATGGATGTTTATCCTGGGAGATTCCATGCCAGCGGAGCCTGGAAATATTTGTCAGAACAATCCGAGATATCAAAAATATTTTCAGGCTAGGCTGGTGTGTGTGTGTGTGTGTGTGTGTAATGTGAAGATAGTCAAGAAGCTCCCGACAAACAGTTCTTGTGCTGACGTTGCTTCCAGAGGCAGTTTGGAACTCGGTAGTGAGTGTTGCAACTGAGGACAGACGATTTTTACATGCTACACGCTTCAGCACTCAGCGGTCCCGTTCTGTGAGCTTGTGTGGCCTACCACTTCGCGGCTGAGCCATTGTTGCTCCTAGACGTTTCCACTTCACAATAACATCACTTACAGTTGACCGGGGCAGCTCAAGCAGGGCAGAAACTAGACAAACTGACTTGTTGGAAAGGTGGCATCCTATGACTGTGCCACGTTGAAAGTCACTGAGCTCTTCAGTAAGGCCATTCTACTGCCAATGTTTTTCTGTGGAGATTGCATGGCTGTGTGCTCAATTTTATACACCTGTCAGCAATGGGTGCGGCTGAATTAGCCGAATGTAAACTTAAGTTAACAAAAAATGTATTGGTTCTGCAATCTTGAAAATTCTATAAGATGTGGAGACCATCAGTTTCAACTTATTTTAGAATAAAATGGGTCATTATTTAAGAAAAGTGCAACGGTGCCAATATGTTTATCTGCAAATGTATCCAATCAAATTAATTTAGCAATATTCAAATCACATATCAAATCAAATTCAAGAGGTTTCAAGGTTGGAATCAAGAAATGCAAAATTCCATTAATCTATATAACAACTTAATAGACTATCAAATCAAATCTTATGTCACATGCACTGAATACAACAGGTGTAGACCGTCACCTTACAGTGAAATACTTACAAGCCCTAACCAACAATGCAGTTAAATAAATAAATAATAATACCTTCAAAAAATACAAATGAGAAATAAAGATAACAAAATAATTAAAGAGCAGCAGTGAAAAATTAAGAGGATCTATAGACTAGAGTCCTGTCCAGGGGAAGTAGGTTCCTGTTACTATGAGCTGTTCTGGATCAGACAAGCCAAGGTTCCTGTTACTATGAGCTGTTCTGGATCAGACAAGCCAAGGCTCCTGTTACTATGAGCTGTTCTGGATCAGACAAGACAAGGCTCCTGTTACTATGAGCAGTTCTGGATCAGACAAGCCAAGGCTCCTGTTACTATGAGCTGTTCTGGATCAGACAAGCCAAGGCTCCTGTTACTATGAGCTGTTCTGGATCAGACAAGCCAAGGCTCCTGTTACTATGAGCTGTTCTGGATCAGACAAGCCAAGGCTCCTGTTACTATGAGCTGTTCTGGATCAGACAAGCCAAGGTTCCTGTTACTATGAGCTGTTCTGGATCAGACAAGCCAAGGCTCCTGTTACTATGAGCAGTTCTGGATCAGACAAGCCAAGGCTCCTGTTACTATGAGCTGTTCTGGATCAGACAAGCCAAGGCTCCTGTTACTATGAGCAGTTCTGGATCAGACAAGCCAAGGCTCCTGCAAGGCTACTTACTTACTATCGTGGAAAATTTAACTTTGTTATGCACCTGCGCTGTATGAGCCTTAAACCTGTACATTTCCTCTGTCTGTTTCTCTCATGTTGGAAGAAACCAGTGTTTCTCCTCTCCTGTTTCTGAGTAACTTGGTCACGCGGCCAACAACAAAGGACCGTCAGAGAGAGACCAGTTTTTGGTCCATCCAGTTATTTTCGTATCTTTCAAGGGCAAAGCCGTGTGAGGCTTTGCCGTGTGAGGCTTTGCCCGTGAAGAGAACAGAGGCTAGTTTGAGCAGCAGTGACAATTCTATCAGCAGAAAGGAGCAACAAAACTGGCATCATCACTTGTTTGTACACTATGTTCCCATCATGATGTCACACACCTGCTAAACTGCCACGTAGACAAAGGTTCTAGAAGCGGAGACCTCTTGTTCGTTGGGCTCTTGGCTGTTGCACCTGTTGTGTGATTGTTAACTGCTCCACAATTGGAATTCTTATCATAAAATAAGGTATTTGAAGAATCTACAGTCTCTCTTTCCCTTTCTGGTTAGAATTTCCATCACATTACTTATATAATAATTTACATGTTCAAATATCCCAATCATCAAATGAAAATCTAAGGCTTTACACTTGTATCCTATACATCAATGTACATACTTTTTAAAATCTCAATTTTAGACACGAAACAAACATTTTTTGTAAGTAAACCTATTTTGTTGATGACTTCATATAAACAATATGATTTCATGTGGTGTAAACAAAAACACTAATTCTCAGTCAGAAACATAAGTCAGAACACAGCCTCTCTATTCTCTCATGTGATTTCAGGTCCTCTGACTGGGAAAATGTCTTTCCACAATGAGAGCAGTGGTATGTCTTCTCCTCCTGTGTATGTATTCTTTCATGCTTATTCAGATGCCTTAACCGGTTAAATCTCTTTCTACACAGGGAGCAGTGGTAGGTCTTATCCCCTCCTGTGTGTGTCCTCTCATGCCTAGTCAGGCCCCCTAACTTGGTAAAACTCTTTCCACACAGGGAGCATTGGTAGGGCTTTTCTTGCGGGTGTGTCCTCTCATGCTGTTTCAGGTTCACTAAACCCCTAAAATTCTTTCCACATTGGGAACATTGATAAGGCTTCTCTCCCGTATGTATTCTTCCATGTAATTTCATGGACTTTAACAGGGTAAATCTCTTTCCACATATGGTGCATTGGTAAGGCTTCTCTCCTGTGTGTGTCCTCTCATGCTGTTTCAGGCTCATTAAACCCCTAAAACTCTTTCCACAGTGGGAACAGTGATAAGGCTTATCTCCTGTGTGTGTCCTCTCATGCTGTTTCAGGCTCATTAAACCCCTAAAACCCTTTCCACACTGGGAACAGTGATAAGGCTTCTCTCCTGTGTGTGTCCTCTTGTGCCGATTTAGGTTCCCTAACTGGGTAAAATTCTTTCCACAGTGTGAACATTGGAAAGGATTTTCTCCAGTGTGAATTCTCTCGTGTGTTTTCAGGCTCCCTAACCAGGTAAAAGTCATTCCGCATTTGGAGCAATGGTAAGGCTTCTCTCCAGAGTGTATTCTCTTATGTATTAATAGGTACCCTAATTCGTTAAAACTCTTTCCACACTGGGAGCATTGGAAAGGTTTTTCTCCTGTGTGTGTCCTCTCATGCCTATTCAGGTTCCCTAACTTGGTAAAACTCTTTCCACAGTGGGAGCAGTGATGATGTCCTCCTGTTGCTTTGGGCATCTCTGGGCCTGATTCTGCTGATTCCCCTGAAGGACTCTTCCCTGAGTCTGATTCCCCTGAAGGACTCTTCCCGCTGTCAGAGGGAGAGTCTGGTCTCTCTCCTGTCAAAGACAAACAGAGTATCTAGTTACTTAGTTGTCTCCTGTGCTGTACTGTGTGGCCAAACTGGTGAAACATATAAGTCTATGATTGGTTCAGATTTGGTCTTGTTTGGGGGAGTTCATTAAAATAATAGCCAGTGTGAAAAACAGTGGTCACCAAGGAATTTCCTAGTCAATCATCAAACATTTCTGTAAAAACCCAATGTGTTTCCCGTTTGCTCCAGCAGTATTCTAAAGTGTTGTGAATTTAGCAGTAAAAATATATATTTTCCCAGCCTACAACACCCAGTTTCATCACCACCCTCTCCTGAGACTGAAAGCCCAGAGACTTGCACTTTGCCTGGGTGTGTGGTTTTGTCTGGGGGCTAAAATGAACATTCGAGGCCATCAAGCTACTATGCTCGGAGATAGTTTTCATTTCAACTGAGGTCGTGGCTACGATTCAGACCTGAATACTAGAGGTTTCTGATACTTTCAAAGCAGATTGAACTAATCTGTGAAACGAGACTGTGCTTGTTATGGCCTCACTCAAAACAATAGTTACACACCATGATGATTGCAGCACTTTACACCTGACTACCTCTCTGGAGGCTGACGTGAATCACTGCTGATCTGATAAAGGTGCAGGAGAGCTGTGTGAGCTTAGAGGGATTTTCTCATCGCAATATCCTGAGACTCGTATCGGACCGAGAGTCAAGAGGAAATGCCTCAAGCCACAGATTTAGTCTCCGGGCTGCTGAAGGATGAGAAGCCCCTGATTGATCATGGCCACCAGTGACTGTGCCAAGGTACCAGGACGGTGAGAGGCCCCGTGACATCATTCTTCCAGTCCAATTTTCCTGTGAGAAGATGGAGATTCTCTGAGCCCGCAATACCACTCTGAGCTTTCAGGGACAGAGCTTCTATATCTACCAGGACTACTCCCCCACTGTCTCCAGGCAGCAAGCAGCTTTCAGGGACAGAGCTTCTATATCTACCAGGACTACTCCCCCACTGTCTCCAGGCAGCAAGCAGCTTTCAGGGACAGAGCTTCTATATCTACCAGGACTACTCCCCCACTGTCTCCAGGCAGCAAGCAGCTTTCAGGGACAGAGCTTCTCTAACTACCAGGACTACTCCCCCACTGTCTCCAGGCAGCAAGCAGCTTTCAGGGACAGAGCTTCTCTAACTACCAGGACTACTCCCCCACTGTCTCCAGGCAGCAAGCAGCTTTCAGGCAGGTCAAACGACTGCTACGGGACCATCCAGGTGTGAAGTACGGACTGTGCTTCCCGGCCCGCCTGTAGCTTTCTCATGATGGTAAAAACGACACCTTTGACTCTCCAGCGGCTATGGCTCACAATCAACACCACATCAACAAGTCCTCAACTTGCTCATAGATCAGCAACGATGGCTTGCAAACGCTGGATAGTAAGTAGCCCACCTTTGGTCTAACTATGTAGAGTTATAACTGTAGTATCCTGTATAACTATGTAGAGTTATAACTGTAGTATCCTGTATAACTATGTAGAGTTATAACTGTAGTATCCTGTATAACTATGTAGAGTTATAACTGTAGTATCCTGTATAACTATGTAGAGTTATAACTGTAGTATCCTGTATAACTATGTAGAGTTATAACTGTAGTATCCTGTATAACTATGTAGAGTTATAACTGTAGTATCCTGTATAACTATGTAGAGTTATAACTGTAGTATCCTGTATAACTATGTAGAGTTATAACTGTAGTATCCTGTATAACTATGTAGAGTTATAACTGTAGTATCCTGTATAACTATGTAGAGTTATAACTGTAGTATCCTGTATAACTATGTAGAGTTATAACTGTAGTATCCTGTATAGTATAACTATGTAGAGTTATAACTGTAGTATCCTGTATAACTATGTAGAGTTATAACTGTAGTATCCTGTATAACTATGTAGAGTTATAACTGTAGTATCCTGTATAGTTTTGGAGGAGGCAAAACTACTCAGGCTTATTTGATGTGATCTAATGTTTTGATCATCTAGTTTGCCTTACAAGCATTCAGTCACCAAAGGGGGTTACGTAATTCCTTTGTTTATATACTGTCTCATTGACCTAAAAATATTTTGGGTTATTTGTTTACAGCAGTCCTTTGTCTTGACCCAGTACACAGTAATACGTGCCGAGGTTCTAATGTTGCCGAGGCGACACATTTTATTTGTTTATTTACAGTGTGGCGGGTTGGGGGTCTTTAATGTTGTACGTTTTGAATGTAATGTATACCCAGCAAACTTTTAACGTTGCACAGACGTAGTTTTGCGGTCTTGGCTGTACGTTGTCATATCTTCCAACTATATTCATTTTTTGTTGTTTTACTACAATTTACTGACATTCATTTATTTATATGTATATTTTCTTATTCCATCCCTTTACTTAGATGTGTGTATTAGGTAGTTGTGGAATTTATTAGATTACTTACACATTATATATATATATATATATACACACATATACACTACTAGTATATATTATATTATTAGTATATATTACTGCACTGTCGGAACTAGAAGCACAAGCATTTCGCTACACTCACAATAACATCTGCTAACCATGTGTATGTGACCAACAAAATTAGATTTTGACATTAAATGACAGGTTTTGGACTGAGAGCCTTGATACATTGTATTTATTTTCTCTCTCAACACCCGTTATAAGACTGGAGTTTTCATTTCATCTACAAGAGGTGCTTTTCTCATTTTGTTTGGGATTCACTTTTTATTGTTTCTCTTCTTTTTTTTGGTGCTTGATTCACTAACACAGAACGCTACTTTAAAGGACTGGGTTTGGGTTTAACACCAGACTCAGGATGACTGAGAAGAAAACGTGTTCTATTGTACCTCGTTTGGGGAGTTATTGTCTGGGGTGGGGGGAGGTGGATGGGGGAGGAAGGAGGTTGAATTGTTTAGTTCTAATGATGCCGTTCTGTTATTCTATTCAGCTTCTTTTTCCAAGCATCTTACATTACTCTGAGACTAGTTATCCTGGGATCTTACATTACTCTGAGACTAGTTATCCTGGGATCTTACATTACTCTGAGACTAGTTATCCTGGGATCTTACATTACTCTGAGACTAGTTATCCTGGGATCTTACATTACTCTGAGACTAGTTATCCTGGGATCTTACATTACTCTGAGACTAGTTATCCTGGGATCTTACATTACTCTGAGACTAGTTATCCTGGGATCATACATTACTCTGAGACTAGTTATCCTGGGATCTTACATTACTCTGAGACTAGTTATCCTGGGATCTTACATTACTCTGAGACTAGTTATCCTGGGATCTTACATTACTCTGAGACTAGTTATCCTGGGATCTTACATTACTCTGAGACTAGTTATCCTGGGATCTTACATTACTCTGAGACTAGTTATCCTGGGATCTTACATTACTCTGAGACTAGTTATCCAGGGGTCGTACATCTTACATTACTCAGACTAGTTATCCTGGGGAATAGTTTTAATACATTTGCAAAAAATCTAAACCTGTTTTTGCTTTGGCATTATGGGGTATTGAGATGTCACTATGGGGTATTGTGATGGCATTGTGGGGTATTGTGATGGCATTGTGGGGTATTGTGATGGCATTGTGGGGTATTGTGATGGCATTGTGGGGTATTGTGATGGCATTATGGGGTATTGTGATGGCATTGTGGGGTATTGTGATGGCATTATGGGGTATTGTGATGGCATTGTGGGGTATTGTGATGGCATTATGGGGTATTGTGATGGCATTATGGGGTATTGTGATGGCATTATGGGGTATTGTGATGGCATTATGGGGTATTGTGATGGCATTATGGGGTATTGTGTGTTGATTGATGAGGAAAAAATGTATAATATAATACAATTTTAGAATAATGGGATGCACAGATATTACATTTTTGGCCAATACCGATATCAATATCTTCTTTGCTAAAAAAAAAAACGATACCGATAACCGATATTTAAAATTTTTGCTGCCTTTTAAGCATTCTAGTACAGTTAAATAGTTAGCACACACACGGACGCAGCGGTCTAAGCCACTGCATCTCAGTGCAAGAGGCATCACTACGCTCCCTGGTTCGAATCCAGGCCGTATCACATCCGGCTGTATGATTGGGAGTCCCACAGTAGTTGTCTGTTATTGGTGTAGAGAGGACGACAAAGGAGAGGGATCCAATATGTGGATAGGAAGATACAAATTATCATTATTACTGGAAAATATTCATTTAAAATCCAGGAATTTTTAAACTTGAGCTCTCTAGGTCATGCCAGTAGGTTACAGTAGGTTGTAACTCTCTAGGTCATGTCAGTAGGCTACAGTAGGTTGTAACTCTCTAGGTCATGCCAGTAGGTTACAGTAGGTTGTATCTCTCTAGGTCATGCCAGTAGGTTACAGTAGGTTGTACCTCTCTAGGTCATGCCAGTAGGCTACAGTAGGTTGTAACTCTCTAGGTCATGCCAGTAGGTTGTATCTCTCTAGGTCATGCCAGTAGGTTACAGTAGGTTGTATCTCTCTAGGTCATGCCAGTAGGCTTCAGTAGGTTGTAACTCTCTAGGTCATGCCAGTAGGTTACAGTAGGTTGTATCTCTCTAGGTCATGCCAGTAGGTTACAGTAGGTTGTATCTCTCTAGGTCATGCCAGTAGGCTACAGTAGGTTGTATCTCTCTAGGTCATGCCAGTAGGCTACAGTAGGTTGTAACTCTCTAGGTCATGCCAGTAGGCTACAGTAGGTTGTAACTCTCTAGGTCATGCCAGTAGGCTACAGTAGGTTGTAACTCTCTAGGTCATGCCAGTAGGCTACAGTAGGTTGTAACTCTCTAGGTCATGCCAGTAGGTTACAGTAGGTTGTATCTCTCTAGGTCATGCCAGTAGGTTACAGTAGGTTGTAACTCTCTAGGTCATGCCAGTAGGTTACAGTAGGTTGTAACTCTCTAGGTCATGCCAGTAGGTTACAGTAGGTTGTAAGTCTCTAGGTCATGCCAGTAGGTTACAGCAGGTTGTAACTCTCTAGGTCATGCCAGTAGGCTACAGTAGGTTGTAACTCTCTAGGACATGCCAGTAGGTACAGTAGGTTGTATATCTCTAGGTCATGCCAGTAGGCTACAGTAGGTTGTAACTCTCTAGGTCATGCCAGTAGGTTACAGTAGGTTGTATCTCTCTAGGTCATGCCAGTAGGCTACAGTAGGTTGTAACTCTCTAGGTCATGCCAGTAGGCTACAGTAGGTTGTAACTCTCTAGGTCATGCCAGTAGACTACAGTAGGGTGTAACTCTCTAGGTCATGCCAGTAGACTACAGTAGGTTGTAACTCTCTAGGTCATGCCAGTAGGTTACAGTAGGTTGTACCTCTCTAGGTCATGCCAGTAGGCTACAGTAGGTTGTAACTCTCTAGGTCATGCCAGTAGGTTACAGTAGGTTGTATCTCTCTAGGTCATGCCAGTAGGTTACATCTCTCTAGGTCATGCCAGTAGGTTGTATCTTTCTAGGTCATGCCAGTAGGTTGTAACTCTCTAGGTCATGCCAGTAGGTTGTATCTCTCTAGGTCATGCCAGTAGGTTACAGTAGGTTGTATCTCTCTAGGTCATGCAGTAGGTTACAGTAGGTTGTATCTCTCTAGGTCATGCCAGTAGGTTGTATCTCTCTAGGTCATGCCAGTAGGTTGTATCTCTCTAGGTCATGCCAGTAGGTTACAGTAGGTTGTATCTCTCTAGGTCATGCCAGTAGGTTACATTAGGTTGTAACTCTCTAGGTCATGCCAGTAGGTTACATTAGGTTGTAACTCTCTAGGTCATGCCAGTAGGTTACAGTAGGTTGTAACTCTCTAGGTCATGCCAGTAGATTACAGTAGGTTGTAACTCTCTAGGTCATGCCAGTAGGTTACAGTAGGTTGTAACTCTCTAGGTCATGCCAGTAGGTTACAGTAGGTTGTAACTCTCTAGGTCATGCCAGTAGGTTACAGTAGGTTGTAACTCTCTAGGTCATGCCAGTAGGTTACAGTAGGTTGTAACTCTCTAGGTCATGCCAGTAGGTTACAGTAGGTTGTATCTCTCTAGGTCATGCCAGTAAACTACAGTAGGTTGTATCTCTCTAGGTCATGCCAGTAGGCTACAGTAGGTTGTAACTCTCTAGGTCATGCCAGTAGGCTACAGTAGGTTGTATCTCTCTAGGTCATGCCAGTAAACTACAGTAGGTTGTATCTCTCTAGGTCATGCCAGTAGGTTACAGTATGTTGTATCTCTCTAGGTCATGCCAGTGGGTTACAGTAGGTTGTATCTCTCTAGGTCATGTCAGTAGTTTGTAACTCTCTAGGTCATGTCAGTAGGTTACAGTAGGTTGTATCGCTCTAGGTCATGCCAGTAGTTTGTAACTCTCTAGGTCATGCCAGTAGGTTACAGTAGGTTGTAACTCTCTAGGTCATGCCAGTAGGCTACAGTAGGTTGTAACTCTCTAGGTCATGCCAGTAGGTTACAGTTGGTTGTAATTCTCTAGGTCATGCCAGTAGGCTACAGTAGGTTGTATCTCTCTAGGTCATGCCAGTAGGTTACAGTAGGTTGTATCTCTCTAGGTCATGCCAGTAGGTTACAGTAGGTTGTATCTCTCTAGGTCATGCCAGTAGGTTACAGTAGGTTGTAACTCTCTAGGTCATGCCAGTAGGTTACAGTAGGTTGTAACTCTCTAGGTCATGCCAGTAGGTTACAGTAGGTTGTATCTCTCTAGGTCATGCCAGTAGGTTACAGTAGGTTGTATCTCTCTAGGTCATGCCAGTAGGTTACAGTAGGTTGTATCTCTCTAGGTCATGCCAGTAGGTTACAGTAGGTTGTAACTCTCTAGGTCATGCCAGTAGGTTACAGTAAATTGTAACTCTCTAGGTCATGTCAGTAGGTTACAGTAGGTTGTAACTCTCTAGGTCATGCCAGTAGGTTACAGTAGGTTGTATCTCTCTAGGTTATGCCAGTAGGTTACAGTAGGTTGTAACTCTCTAGGTCATGCCAGTAAGCTACAGTAGGTTGTAACTCTCTAGGTCATGCCAGTAGGTTACAGTAGGTTGTACCTCTCTAGGTCATGCCAGTAGGCTACAGTAGGTTGTAACTCTCTAGGTCATGCCAGTAGGTTACAGTAGGTTGTATCTCTCTAGGTCATGCCAGTAGGTTACATCTCTCTAGGTCATGCCAGCAGGTTGTATCTCTCTAGGTCATGCCAGTAGGTTGTAACTCTCTAGGTCATGCCAGTAGGTTGTAACTCTCTAGGTCATGCCAGTAGGTTGTAATTCTCTAGGTCATGCCAGTAGGTTACAGTAGGTTGTATCTCTCTAGGTCATGCCAGTAGGTTACAGTAAGTTGTATCTCTCTAGGTCATGCCAGTAGGTTGTATCTCTCTAGGTCATGCCAGTAGGTTACAGTAGGTTGTATCTCTCTAGGTCATGCCAGTAGGCTACAGTAGGTTGTATCTCTCTAGGTCATGCCAGTAGGTTACAGTAGGTTGTATCTCTCTAGGTCATGCCAGTAGGCTACAGTAGGTTGTATCTCTCTAAGTCATGCCAGTAGGTTACAGTAGGTTGTATCTCTCTAGGTCATGCCAGTAGGTTACAGTAGGTTGTAACTCTCTAGGTCATGCCAGTAGACTACAGTAGGTTGTATCTCTCTAGGTCATGCCAGTAGGCTACAGTAGGTTGTAACTCTCTAGGTCATGCCAGTAGGCTACAGTAGGTTGTATCTCTCTAGGTCATGCCAGTAGGTTACAGTAGGTTGTATCTCTCTAGGTCATGCCAGTAGGTTACAGTAGGTTGTATCTCTCTAGGTCATGCCAGTAGGCTACAGTAGGTTGTATCTCTCTAGGTCATGCCAGTAGGTTACAGTAGGTTGTATCTCTCTAGGTCATGCCAGTAGGTTACAGTAGGTTGTAACGCTCTAGGTCATGCCAGTAGACTACAGTAGGTTGTATCCAAGTGGAAACAATTATCAACCCAATGAGGAAAGTGTTGAATTTGGTCAACAACATAATGAATGGGGTATTTGCTACGTGAGGTTTACTTGATGCAACATAAGTTTCGTAATGATAAAGTTGTTATGTAGACACGTGACATACCGACAACTTTGATAAAAACACTATAGGATTTGTCTCCAGATCGCTATGCATATTCATGCTAGTAGCTTAGCATCTCTCTCCATTGAATACAGGCGGTTGACGACAACAACCCTCATAGAATATAAACAATAGATTACAATAATAAGATGTATCCACCAATCCAAAGACAGGATAGGTGGGAGATAGACAACCCACAGTGCAGCTTTGTGGACAACGACTCCCCTTGTTAGGACAGAGAGACATCTTGTCAGTATATCCATATTCTTTGGTGTAGCCAACCCAACTCTCACATGGCTCTATTGGGGGTCACGTTGTGTAGTAAAACATCACTACATTAAAATCACTACATGCCGTGGCCCCCCAGTCTATGGTCAGCAGATAGACCCTCCTCAAATATATATGTTAAGTCACTTTTTGGAAACGGAACGGAGAAAACAAGGGGTAGCTTGTTCTCTACGTCGTCTGATTCTAGACATATCAGTCATCATCCCAGGGCCCTCCGTTGAAGAGGTATTGATGAGCCAACTCTGAATATCCACAGTTAAAAACGAATTTAAGGCGGTACTTACTGGTGTTAATCAGATCTCCTGTCTCCTCCTCTTCATCTTTCAATGTGACAGTAATCTCTCCTTCCTTCTTCACTCCAAAAACAGCATCATCCTCTTCTTCCTCTTGTTTAACTGAAACATCTTTCTCTTCATCTTTCACTGTAACAGCCTCACCCTCTACTTCTTGTTTTACTGTAACATCCTCCTCTTCCTTCTCCTCTTTCACGACAATGTTCAGCCCCAGAGCTTCTTTCTCCGTCCAGCAGACCTCCTCCTCTTTAACAGGAGGGGAGTAGTTTAGGGAGCTCATGTTCGGGGATGTTAGCTAGCTAGCTATCATTAGCGACTAGGCTAATGCTAACTTAACCAGCCAGCTACTATAGCTGACTAATACAAAATAACGTAATATTAAATTAAATAGGTTAACAAGTAGATACGACAGAAGTGTGTCTAAAACACAGTAGCTAATATACACCGAAAGCGTATAAATAGCTTGAATCTTTCGGCTATGTTGGCTAGCAAGCTACCGAGGTGGTTGACGAGCTGTTTATGAAGAACCGTCCACTAGATTATACGTCACGCTGCAGCATCGCCTGAAAGACGCACATCGCCGTCTGCTGACTGGAGGGAAACGCAGTTGAGGATCACATTTTATTTTCAGACTAAGATTATTTTACATGGATTTACTTAAATAATACTATTGAGACATACAAAGACAGGAATGTGGTGATTGATTAGTGAGAATAAAAAAATGTTTACTACAGCACATTTAAGGCAGTTTCATTCAGTCAAACAACATATAAATAAGTAGCCAGCTACTGTCGGTCTATACTGCTCCTACAGGGTGTAACAATACATCATGTAGATGTATATAATGAACAGACTAGATCTATACTGCTCCTACATGGTGTAACAATACATCATGTAGATGTATATAATGAACAGACTAGGTCTATACTGCTCCTACATGGTGTAACAATACATCATGTAGATGTATATAATGAACAGACTAGGTCTATACTGCTCCTACATGGTGTTACAATACATCATGTAGATGTATATAATGAACAGACTAGGTCTATACTGCTCCTACATGGTGTAACAATACATCATGTAGATGTATATAATGAACAGTCTAGATCTATACTGCTCCTACATGGTGTAACAATACATCATGTAGATGTATATAATGAACAGACTAGGTCTATACTGCTCCTACATGGTGTAACAATACATCATGTAGATGTATATAATGAACAGACTAGGTCTATACTGCTCCTACATGGTGTAACAATACATCATGTAGATGTATATAATGAACAGACTAGGTCTATACTGCTCCTACATGGTGTAACAATACATCATGTAGATGTATATAATGAACAGACTAGGTCTATACTGCTCCTACATGGTGTAACAATACATCATGTAGATGTATATAATGAACAGACTAGGTCTATACTGCTCCTACATGGTGTAACAATACATAATGTGGGGCTTTAAGGCGATGCTATTGTGACGTGTATATATAGTGGACAGAACGCTTCTTTCAACAGCAGCAACAGTGTCGAACAAGCCCAATACCAAACCAATCAGGTGGTTGTTTGATGAAATGAAGCTTCAGACGCCATTGATGACATGCTGCTGATGAAGTGATACAGGCATCGGTACACTGCTTTGAAGTTTACTGCTTAGCGATTTGGACGCAGGCCTCGTAGCTCCGGTATCAAACACAACATCCCTACTGACAACAAGGCAGCAGAGTCTACCGTGCTAATGCGTTCCCACTAGATATCACGACCACACAGTATATGAAAGCATGAGGTGTGACTGACGTTTACAAGCTGGAGCTAGATACCGAGCTAGCATACAAACTCTGCAGCACAGAGTAGATCCTCCATATGACGTTGAGAAATACTGCATTGTAGGTAGTTTAGAAGATATCCGGTAATAAGTTAAGAAATATGTAACAACGCAAAAACATAACTGTTTGTACTTATAGGCAACCATATCGTGACTACAACTAAGTTACTAAGTCTTTAACCACACTGTGTTGTTACACTGGTGAGTAAAAACGAACGCTTCCTACACCTTAAACTTTAACTTTTTGTCAGAAAATAAAATATACATTTTACTCAACTGCGTTACCCACTCCAGTCAGCAGATGGCGGTGTGCAACTTTAAGGTAATACTGTTGGTGTGACGTATAATCTAGTGGACGGAACTCTTCTTTCAACAGCAGCAACAGTTCGTCAGCCACCTCAGTAGCTTGCTAGACAAAATAGCCGAACCAATAAAGCTCTTTAGACGCTTTCGTGTATATTAGCCACTGTGTTTTAAACCCACTTTTGTCGTCTAGTTAGTTATCAGATTTAATTTCATATTTACGGTGTTGTTGTTATTAGTTAGCTAGCGGGCTGGTTAAGTTAGCATTAGCCTAGCTAGCTAACATCCCCGACCATGCGGTTACTCAGCTACTCTCCTCCTGCTAAAGAAGAGAACATCACAGTAAAACAAGAAGTAGAGAGTGAGGCCGTTACTGTGAAAGAAGAGGATGCAGTTTTTGGAGTGAAAGAGGAGGAGGGGGAGATGACTGTCACATCGAAGAAGGAAGAGGAGGAAACTGGATATCTGGGCTCGGTTTCCCAAACGCATCTTAAGGCGTCCAATGGTTCTAACGATGAACGGGCCCTGGTTAACACTAGTAAGTACTGTCTTAAAAACAGAGGCACAAACTCTTCAGTTGTTGAACTGATGTGTGGTGTTAAAGGGGAAATATGCAATAGCTACATCCATATTTAAATGCTTTATTATTTATTTATAGCCATTGATTCTTGAAGAATATAACACATGCCTCATGAGCTTAGTTCAACTGTTGTACCCCATCAGAACCCCAAATAAGCGTTTTTTACTCCCATGTTCAGAAACAATGTAAACCAACACTGTATAGCCTCAAAACATAGTTAAAACTATAATGTTGATATCATGGATGGTCAGTCCTTGCTTCCATAGGTTTGTCTATGCATTTGAGACTAGTTACATTTCTCCAGCCCCATCCATCATCTTATTAGCAAAACAGTGGTGGAATTACAGCTTTGTTATTGTTTGAACTGCAGATTGGTTGATTGATTGTGTGGCTTTTTTAAAGGGGCAACCTAGTTTTTAAAACAGAAACAAAATGGCTGCCCATTGACCTGAGCTGTGTTAGAATACTCATACTAACCGTACTATTTGTGACGTGAATTTAGTATATAGTATGCTTATTTGTCATAGTATGCATATAGTTAGTATGCCAAAAGTTCCCGGATGTACTAAATTCAACAAAATACGAGGTAAACATGCAGAGGACACTTTCTGTGCTTTTAGGGCCCAAAATGCAATTCTTCAGGAAATGGGCGTGGCTTCAACTATTTTCAGATTTGAAGAAAATGGCGGAAAATATGCAGCCCAAGTCCGACAAGAGAGCGGATACAAATGAACTGCTTTAACTAATTATGACAAATGTTGAGCAATGTAATGATTTTTCAAATAAGTTATGTTACAAATTATGTTAGCTACGCTATCCTTACAAAGCGCATAGCATATCTTCACAGCAGTATGTCAGCTAGCTACCTAACATTAGTTGGCTACTTTTACATCAAACTTGCCAGTATATTAACTATATTCCAACTAACTACCCAACGTTTATTGACTTGATTATTCACGTTATTCTTAGCCAAGGGGTCGTGTGCATTCTCAATGCTACTTTTACATCAAACTTGCCAGTATATTAACTATATTCCAACTAACTACCCAACGTTTATTGACTTGATTATTCACGTTATTCTTAGCTTAGCTAAACGGTATAGTCATTGTGCTCGTGTGCATTCTAGATGTTCCGCTAGCGGAACACCGCTCCAATATCCAATGATAGGGTGTGGTACGAATTACAAACTCCTCAAAAAATCCCCAAACTTCAATTTTTCAAACATATGACTATTTTACACCATTTTAAAGACAAGACTCTCCTTTATCTAACCACATTGTCCGATTTCAAAAAGGCTTTACAACGAAAGCAAAACATTAGATTATGTCAGGAGAGTACCCAGCCAGAAATATTCACACACCCATTTTTCAAGCTAGCATATAATGTCACAAAAACCAAAACCACAGCTAAATGCAGCACTAACCTTTGATCTTCATCAGATGACACTCCTAGGACATTATGTTATACAATACATGCATGTTTTGTTCAATCAAGTTCATATTTATATCAAAAAACAGCTTTTTACATTAGCATGTGACGTTCAGAACTAGCATACCCACCGAACACCTCCGGTGAATTTACTAAATTACTCACGATAAACATTCACAAAAAAACATAACAATTATTTTAAGAATTATAGATACAGAACTCCTCTATGCACTCGATATGTAAAATAGTCATATGTTTGAAAAATGGAAGTTTTCGGATTTTAGAGGAGTTTGTATTTCGCGCCAGGCTCTATCATTGGATATTGGAGCAGGTGTTCCGCTAGCGGAACGTCTAGATGTAAGAGGTTTTAAAGGGAAAAAATGTTTCTGCCAGTCCGTGGTGAGTAATCGCAGTTCAGATGTCCAGAAGTTATTTTCAGTCATAAGCGATTGTAGCGACATTAAGTAAAAATAAGTAAAAAAATAAGTTCCAAACAACGCAAAGAAATGATCAAAAAAACACAATTGGTTAAAACGTCAGCCTTCCTCTCCGGCGCCATCTTAAAGACAGTTATGCCGTGCTCCACGTTCGATCCAACATCCCTAACAAATTGATGTTTATAATGTTATTGTCTGCTTGATTTACTGTAGGGTCTCGTTAGTCTGTCTGGACACAGAGATACTTAGCTCATAATGTGTAGAGAACTGTTCCTTGATGTATAGGCTATTGTACAACACACAGAGCTATTTTCCTTTATTCAGGACATTTAGAATGACAACACATTACAGAGTAGCCTAGTGGGATTATTCACAAAATTATCTGGTGATGAAATGTCATGACAAAGACATTTTAGTTTCCATGTTTCACCAAAAATATTACATGATTTATAGTCCTAGGTCTATCTTGTTGTTAGGTGAAGTTTTGGGTCCGACAGTAGGTTTGTTATTGTTAGGCAAAGTTATGGGTCAATATACGAAGTAGGAGGTTCAGGAGGAGATTCAAAGGAGCCTTATAATTATAATCCAAAATTGTAATATTCAGAACACATTGTGTAAAAACTAAAACCTTCATCCATAACTATCGGTTTCCTCATTACCAGATATACTACATCCATAACTAGTGGTTTCCTCATTACCAGATATACTACATCCATAACTAGTGGTTTCCTCATTACCAGATATACTACATCCATAACTAGTGGTTTCCTCATTACCAGATATACTACATCCATAACTAGTGGCTTCCTCATTACCAGATATACTACATCCATAACTAGTGGCTTCCTCATTAGCGGGGAGGAGTTTATACAACCAAATTGCATGTGCATTGCCCTCGTGCTGCAATTTTAGCAAACACAGAAAGGGGCCTATATTGGTGACCAAAAGTCGTCTGGCACACTGCTTAGAGTTTCAACAACATGAGTAACTTATTTCTCGTCTACAATCTTAGATGTTACTACTAATGTGAAAACAAGACAATATATGACTGTTCTTGCTAATTTTCAGACAAATGTCAAATAATCATTACATTCATTACAGACGTCAATTGTTGTACAACATCATGGTTACGCTGTTTACAGTGGATTTCTGCTGTTGTGGGCTTTTAACCATCTGTCTGACTTTGTTGTTCACACAGGAGAGAGACGGGACTACCGTGGGTCCTCTGGGGAGCCTCAAAAACCTCATGATGCTGACAAGGCAGAGAAGAGTCTCTCCACATTAGGACACCTCAAGAAACACCAGCAGAGATCCACAGGGAAGAAACCTCACTGCTGCTCTGACTGTGGGAAAAGATTCACCTCCTCTGCAGGCATTAACATTCATCAGAGAATCCACACAGTCGAGAAACCTTATAGCTGTACTCAATGTGGGAAGAGTTTTACTCATTCAACCAGCCTGATATCACACCAGATAACACACACAGGAGAGAAACCTTATAGCTGTGGTCAATGTGGGAAGAGGTTTTATACATCTAGCCATCTTATTGTACACCAAAGAACACACACAGGAGAGAAACCTTATAACTGTGCTCAATGTGGGAAGAGTTTTACTACTTCGAGCATTCTGACTCTTCACCATAGAACACACACAGGAGAGAAACCTTATAGCTGTGATGAATGTGGGAAGAGTTTTACTACTTCGAGCATTCTGACTTTTCACCAGAGAACACACACAGGAGAGAAACCTTATACCTGTACTCAATGTGGGAAGAGTTTTACTCATCCAACCAGCCTGAAATCACACCAGCGAACACACACAGGAGAGAAATCTTATAACTGTGCTCAATGTGGGAAGAGTTTTACAAGGTCAACCAGCCTGATATCACACCAGAGAACACACACAGGAGAGAAACCTTATAGCTGTGGTCAATGTGGGAAGAGGTTTGATACATCTCGCCATCTTATTGTACACCAAAGAACACACACAGGAGAGAAACCGTATAGCTGTACTCAATGTGGGAAGCGTTTTAGTCATTCAAACACCCTGAAATCACACCAGAGAACACACACAGGAGAGAAACCTTATAACTGTGCTCAATGTGGGAAGAGTTTTACTACTTCGAGCATTCTGACTCTTCACCATAGAATACACACAGGAGAGAAACCTTATAGCTGTGCTCAATGTGGGAAGAGCTTTACTAAGTCTAGCTGTCTGACTAAACACCAGAGAACACACACAGTAGAGAAGCCTTTCAGCTGTAATCAATGAGGGAAGAGTTTCACTCAGTCAACCAGCCTGATATCACACCAGAGAAATCTTATAGCTGTGCTCAATATGGGAAGAGTTTTACTACGTCTAGCAAGCGGACTACACAACATATAACACATACAAGACAAACCTCAGCTGTGATCAGTGTGACCAGAGATAATCTGATAAAATACCTCAATCAATGAATTAATGTCAAATGTTTTAACATTGTAGAAGGAGTATTTTAATGTCACAATGTACAACCATAAACATTTGTAACCTGTTCTACTGATTTCAGCATGATATGAATATTAACCTCAGGGTCAAAATCCAGGCTCTGAATTGAAAGAGTTAGTACATTTTTGTTAAATCACATAAATAGTAACAAAAAAAGAGTTGTGTTACACTTACCACGTTGGTGACCCACTTGAATCAAAATGCGGCGAGCTGTTTTCTACAAGTTGTCCTCTAACCAGGGATGTACACATTATTCCCAGATTCCGTGTGGTTTTTGAGCTGTTAGTTTTAACAGGATGTGCAACCTCATCTCCCTCCTCTCGCACAAATGATTTTAGCATGATATCGATGAGTGATGACAAATAAGTGTTGTGTTCCTTTGTTTAGCGACCCCTAAATTTAAATGCATCACTCCAAAATGTAGCTGACTCTCTTCTGCAGGTTGTCCTCTAATCAGTGAGGTAAAATATATCTCCCATTTCCATGTGTTTTGTTTAGTTGTGTTAGTTTCAACAGCACGTATAACCTGATTTCCCCCCTAATCGATATCAGTGATTTATTGCTACCTGTCAAAAAGTAATATGATTATTGTGGCAGATGTTTGTGTATATAGCACATTTTATGTTTAGGTTTTCAATTCATCCCAAACTGTTTCTGCATATTGGTTATTGATTTGGACACTTTAAAACTGTGTTTTGACATTGGGGCTATTTCATATTTACATTTCATGTAACATTTAGTCATGATATTTATTTATGCAACCAACTGACAATTTTTGGGTACAATTATATTGACGTTGTTGCCCTGCTTTTAGAATATCAGGGTTCATTCTCAGATGTGCCAACCCAAATGTACTAGAGCATGACATTGGGGACTGGGCCCCGATCCAACAACATGCTTATCTAGTGAACCCTGAAAAGAGAGAGAAGCTCCGCAGTGAGGTGGAAAGTTACTACGGATATTGCAGGAGTTTCCTCTTGAAGTCAGACATGTCCGTGGTAAGGACAACTTGGTTGCTGATTGTCTCAAGGGTGGGAAGTCAAAAAGTTTTGCGTTTAGCCAGTGAGTTGCCATGGATCACAATTTATTTTGACTGCACGTTCTTCCGTATTGGAGATTAGTTTTGTTTGGGCTCGTTCCAAGGAGACGAGAGTTCTAGAAGCTAGTGAGTTTTAGGAAGACGAGAGTTCTAGAAGCTAGTGAGTTTTAGGAAGACGAGAGTTCTAGAAGCTAGTGAGTTTTAGGATTCTATAGAAAGAAAAAGGAGGGAAAAATAATCCTATTGTATATTATTATTTAGAAATACGTGTTTTTTTCTTATTTTTAATTGTTGACATCCAGTAGACACCATGTTTATATTGGTGAAGGTGAATCATTGTAGTTGATTATAATGTGAAATGGAAGTTGTTTTCTGTTGGTGGTGAGCAAACTTGTCCATCAAAAATATAGGATATATTTGTTGTCTTAAAGGAGAAGGTTTTACAGGCTTTGGTTTTTCCATTTATGTTTTGAGGTTGGACTTTAGACTTTAATGCTCGTTAGCACGTCTAGCTCGTTAGCACGTAGGACGCACTGATTGGTGTCACCTCGTTAGTCAGTATGTGTTACACCTGTGCTGGCTTGTCCATCTCGTTATGGTTGAATATTGCATCCAATTCAATGGCATTTCCTTAGGGTTCTTATTAGTCTTTCAGTTGTTAGTCTTCTGTTTGTACTAAATATTTCTGTTTATTTTGTTAATTTTCATTGTCTTTAGTTTTTTCCTGTGAAGCCATTGTGTTGCATCCATGTCTGAAATGTGCTGTGTAAATAAAGCTTGATTTGATTTGAACATATTGCGAAAGAAATTAACTCAATGACTGAAAATCAACAGACCTAATTATTTTTTGATGATTGCCTAACAGGCGAGTGGGTTAACTGCCTTGTTCAGGGGCAGAACAACATATTTTTACCTTGTCAGCTCTAACCACTAGGCTACCTGCCGCCCTCTTGCATAACCAATGAGCACATATTTTAGTCCATCTTAGTATGAAAAACAGTATCAATTCAGTGTATCTTCCACTATGTCAAAACAGTATCACTTTTCAACCAACCCAGTGCATTTGTTGAAACTGAAAAGTTTTGAAATCAACAATACGTCAAAGGATTCAACAACTAAAAACTGAAACAAACAATTGGATCAAACAGATCAATCCCACTGGACATTGGGTTTCATTCAGACCCTGCAGGGTTTAGATTCAGCCAGGACTAGTTAAACTAGGACATTTAAGTAGCTTTCGTGATCGTGTCTTAAATTTGGCTTAGTTAGTCGGAGACTGGAGTCAGGTAAGTAAGCCTGAATGAGAACACCTGGGTTAAGCCTGATTAGGTTCAGTATGAACACCTGGGTTAATCCTGATTAGGTTCAGCATGAACACCTGGGTTAATCCTGATTAGGTTCAGTATGAACACCTGGGTTAATCCTGATTAGGTTCAGTATGAACACCTGGGTTAATCCTGATTAGGTTCAGCATGAACACCTGGGTTAATCCTGATTAGGTTCAGTATGAACACCTGGGTTAATCCTGATTAGGTTCAGTATGAACACCTGGGTTAATCCTGATTGGGTTCAGTATGAATACCTGGGTTAATGCTGATTAGGTTCAGTATGAACACCTGGGTTAATCCTGATTAGGTTCAGTATGAACACCTGGGTTAATCCTGATTAGGTTCAGTATGAACACCTGGGTTAATCCTGATTAGGTTCCGTATGAACACCTGGGTTAATCCTGATTAGGTTCAGTATGAACACCTGGGTTAATCCTGATTAGGTTCAGTATGAACACCTGGGTTAATCCTGATTAGGTTCAGTATGAACACCTGGGTTAATCCTGATTAGGTTCCGTATGAACACCTGGGTTAAGCCTGATTAGGTTCAGTATGAACACCTGGGTTAATCCTGATTAGGTTCAGTATGAACACCTGGGTTAATCCTGATTAGGTTCAATATGAACACCTGGGTTAATCCTGATTAGGTTCAGTATGAACACCCGGGTTAATCCTGATTAGGTTCAGTATGAACACCTGGGTTAATCCTGATTAGGTTCAGTATGAACACCTGGGTTAATCCTGATTAGGTTCAGTATGAACACCTGGGTTAATCCTGATTAGGTTCAGTATGAACACCTGGGTTAATCCTGATTAGGTTCAGTATGAACACCTGGGTTAATCCTGATTAGGTTCAGTATGAACACCTGGGTTAATCCTGATTAGGTTCAGTATGAACACCTGGGTTAATCCTGATTAGGTTCAGTATGAACACCTGGGTTAATCCTGACTAGGTTCAGTATGAACACCTGGGTTAATCCTGATTAGGTTCAGTATGAACACCTGGGTTAATCCTGATTAGGTTCAGTATGAACACATGCTGTTGGTCTAGTGGTGCTCATTAAAACCCGGAATAGAAAACACCAATACTGGTGTGAATCTGGAGACGAAACAATGGCAGAGGCAAAAATAATTTGTTCAAAAAAACTTTAGTGTGTATGAAAAAACGCTCCAAAACAAATGTTGTCAAACCATCCAGTTATTGAAGGTAAAAACCACACTGCTGCTACTGAGCAGTAGAACAAGAGGGTTGGGCTGCAATTTGCTGTGAATTCAATGGAAATGTAACCACAAGAAGAGTACAACTTCAGGTGAGATATCTGCATTATTATCAGGATTACAAGAAGAAACAACAACTTCAGGTGAGATATCTGCATTATTATCAGGATTACAAGAAGAAACAACAACTAGAGGTGAGATATCTGCATTATTATCAGGATTACAAGAAGAAACAACAACTAGAGGTGAGATATCTGCATTATTATCAGGATTACAAGAAGAAACAACAACTAGAGGTGAGATATCTGCATTATTATCAGGATTACAAGAAGAAACAACAACTAGAGGTGAGATATCTACATTATTATCAGGATTACACATTTCTCATATTCATATTTTTGTGACATCACTTTTATTATTAAATGATATCTGCCTTTTATAGACTCTGTGGAAAAACCTTAAACTGGCTTTAAAACTCTGAAATCTTCATCCCTAACTACAACGTTTTCAGACAAGATAGAACGACCAAAGGGGGCGGTGTTGCAATCTACTGCAGAGATAGCCTGCAGAGTTCTGTCCTGCTATCCAGGTCTGTACCCAAACAATTTGAACTTCTACTTTTAAAAATCCACCTCTCCAAAAACAAGTCTCTCACCGTTGCCGCCTGCTATAGACCCCCCTCGGCCCCTAGCTGTGCTCTGGACACCATATGTGAACTGATTGTCCCCCATCTAACTTCAGAGCTCGTGCTACTAGGTGACCTAAACTGGGACATGCTTAACACCCCAGCCATCCTACAATCCAAGCTTGATGCCCTCAATCTCACACAAATTATTAATGAACCCACCAGGTACAACCCCAAAGCCGTAAACACTGGCACCCTCATAGATATCCTCCTAACCAACGTGCCCTCTAAATACACCTCTGCTGTTTTCAACCAAGATCTCTGCGATCACTGCCTCATTGCTTGCACCCGTAATGGGTCAGCGGTCAAACGACCTCCACTCATCACTGTCAAACGCTCCCTGAAACATTTCAACGAGCAAGCCTTTCTAATCGACCTGGCCCTGGTATCCTGGAAGGATATTGACCTCATCCCGTCAGTAGAGGATGCCTGGTTATTTTTTTTAAATGCCTTCCTCTCCATCTTAAATAAGCATGCCCCTTTCAAGAAATTTAGAACCAGGAACAGATAAAGCCCTTGGTTCTCCCCAGACCTGACTGCCCTTAACCAACACAAAAATATCCTGTGGCGTTCTGCATTAGCATCGAACTGCCCCCGCGATATGCAACTTTTTAGGGAAGTTAGAAACCAATACACACCGGCAGTTAGAAATGCCAAGGCTAGCTTTTTCAAACAGAAATTTGCTTCGTGCAACTCCAACTCTAAAAAGTTCTGGGACATTGTAAAGTCCATGGAGAATAAGAACACCTCCTCCCAACTGCCCACTGCACTGAGGATAGGAAACTCTGTCACCACCGATAAGCCCACTATAATTGAGAATTTCAATAAGCATTTTTCTACGGCTGGCCATGCTTTCCACCTAACTACCCCTACTGCATTCAACAGCAAAGCACCCCCCACAGCTACTCGCCCAAGCCTCCCCCATTTCTCCTTCTCCCAAATCCATTCAGCTGATGTTCTGAAAGAGCTGCAAAATCTGGACCCCTACTAATCAGCTGGGCTTGACAATCTGGACCCTTTCTTTCTAAAATTATCTGCCGAAATTATTGCAACCCCTATTACTAGCCTGTTCAACCTCTCTTTCGTGTCGTCTGAGATTCCCATAGATTGGAAAGCAGCTGCTGTCATCCCCCTCTTCAAAGGAGGTGACACTCTTGACCCAAATTGCTACAGACCTATATCCATCCTACCCTGCCTTTCTAAGGTCTTCGAAAGCCAAGTCAACAAACAGATTACCGACCATTTCGAATCCCACCGCACCCTCTCCGCTATGCAATCTGGTTTCAGAGCTGGTCATGGGTGCACCTCAGCCACGCTCAAGGTCCTAAACGACATCGTAACCGCCATTGATAAGAAACAATACTGTGCTGCCGTATTCATTGACCTGGCCAAAGCTTTTGACTCTGTTAATCACCACATCCTCATCGGGAGACTCAGTAGCCTGGGTTTCTCAAACGATTGTGTTGCCTGGTTCACCAACTACTTCTCTGACAGAGTTCAGTGTGTCAAATCGGAGGGCCTACTGTCTGGACCTCTGGCAGTCTCTATGGGGGTACCACAGGGTTCAAATCTTGGGCCAACTCTTTTCTCTGTATACATAAATGATGTCGCTCTTGCTGCTGGTGAATCTCTGATCCACCTCTACGCAGACGACACCATTCTGTATACTTCTGGCCCTTCTTTGGACACTGTGTTAACAACCCTGCAGATGAGCTTCAATGCCATTCAACTCTCCTTCCGTGGTCTCCAACTGCTCCTAAACACAAGTAAAACTAAATGCATGCTCTTCAACCGATCGCTGCCTGCACCTGCCCGCCTGTCCAGCATCACTTCTCTGGACGGTTCTAACTTAGAATTTGTGGACAACTACAAATACCTAGGTGTCTGGTTAGACTGTGAACTCTCCTTCCAGACTCACATCAATCATCTCCAATCCAAAGTGAAATCTAGAATTGGCTTCCTATTTCGCAACAAAGCATCCTTCACTCATGCTGCCAAACATACCCTCGTAAAACTGACCATCCTACCAATCCTCGACTTCGGCGATGTCATTTACAAAATAGCCTCCAATACCCTACTCAACAAGCTGGATGCAGTCTATCACAGTGCCATCCATTTTGTCACCAAAGCCCCATATACTACCCACCACTGCGACCTGTACGCTCTCGTTGGCTGGCCTTCGCTTCATAATGGTCGCCAAACACATTGGCTCCAGGTCATCTACAAGACCCTGCTAGGTAAAGTCCCCCCTTATCTCCGCTCACTGGTCACCATAGCAGCACCCACCTGTAGCACGCGCTCTAGCAGGTATAGCTCTCTGGTCACCCCTAAAGCCAACTCCTCCTTTGGTCGTCTCTCCTTCCAGTTCTCTGCTGCCAATGACTGGAACGAACTACAAAAATCTCTGAAACTGGAAACACTTATCTCCCTCACTAGCTTTAAGCACCAGCTGTCAGAGCAGCTCTCAGATCACTGCACCTGTACATAGCCCATCTATAATTTAGCCCAAACTACTACCTCTTCCCCTACTGTATTTATTTGTTTTATTTATTTTGCTCCTTTGCACCATATTATTTATATTTTAACTTTGAACTTTCTTCAAACTACAAATCTACCATTCCAGTGTTTTTCTTGCTATACTTTATTTACTTTGCCTTTACCTCCCTTATCTCACATCATTTGCTCACATTGTATATAGTCTTATTTTTTTCTACTGCATCATTGATTGTATGTTGTTTTACTCCATGTGTAACTCTGTGTTTTTGTATGTTGTCGAACTGCTTTGCTTTATCTTGGCCAGGTCACAATTGTAAATGAGAACTTGTTCTCAACTTGCCTACCTGGTTAAATAAAGGTGAAATAAAAATTAAAAATAAATAAATAAAAACGAGAGAAAGCAGAGATCAGAAGAGAGAGATTTACTACTGGTGGTGGACCACCAAAACAACACAACACTGATGAATTGAGTGACTTCCTGTCAGGAATAATAGAGCAGCAGCAACCTCTGGAATGGTATACCAGATGATGACCAACCTCTGGATGGTATACCAGATGATGACCAACCTCTGGATGGTATACCAGACGATGACCAACCTCTGGATGGTATACCAGACGATGACCAACCTCTGGATGGTATACCAGACGATGACCAACCTCTGGATGGTATACCAGATGATGACCAACCTCTAGACGGTATACCAGACGATGACCAACCTCTAGATGGTATACCAGACGATGACCAACCTCTGGATAGTATACCAGATGATGACCAACCTCTGGATGGTATACCAGATGATGACCAACCTCTGGATGGTATACCAGATGATGACCAACCTCTGGATGGTATACCAGATGATGACCAACCTCTGGATGGTATACCAGACGATGACCAACCTCTGGATGGTATACCAGACGATGACCAACCTCTAGACGGTATACCAGACGATGACCAACCTCTGGATGGTATACCTGACGATGACCAACCTCTGGATGGTATACCAGATGATTACCAACCTCTGGATGGTATACCAGACGATGACCAATCTCTGGATGGTATACCAGACGATGACCAACCTCTGGATGGTATACCAGACGATGACCAACCTCTGGATGGTATACCAGACGATGACCAACCTCTGGATGGTATACCAGACGATGACCAACCTCTGGATGGTATACCAGACGATGACCAACCTCTGGATGGTATACCAGACGATGACCAACCTCTGGATGGTATACCAGACGATGACCAACCTCTGGATGGTATACCAGACGATGACCAACCTCTGGATGGTATACCAGACGATGACCAACCTCTGGATGGTATACCAGACGATGACCAACCTCTGGATGGTATACCAGACGATGACCTACCTCTGGATGGTATACCAGATGATGAGCATTTGGACAGTTCAGATGAAGAACTGAGCACTAATGGTACATAAACCAAAGACAGTAAATTGGTTACTTCCTTTGGTAAATATATTCCACTGTCTGAGTCAATCTTTATTCTTCTTCATTCTAAGAACCATATGAGTTTATTTGTGCTTCTAACCGTGTTCTTTTTCCAGAGGAAAGGAATGTGAACAGGTTGGAAGAGCCAGTACACAGTGAGGGTGTATTGTGAACAGGTTGGAAGAGCCAGTACACAGTGAGGGTGTATTGTGAACAGGTTGGAAGAGCCAGTACACAGTGAGGGTGGAATGTGAACAGGTTGGAAGAGCCAGTACACAGTGAGGGTGGAATGTGAACAGGTTGGAAGAGCCAGTACACAGTGAGGGTGGAATGTGAACAGGTTGGAAGAGCCAGTACACAGTGAGGGTGGAATGTGAACAGGTTGGAAGAGCCAGTACACAGTGAGGGTGTGATGTGAACAGGTTGGAAGAGCCAGTACACAGTGAGGGTGGAATGTGAACAGGTTGGAAGAGCCAGTACACAGTGAGGGTGGAATGTGAACAGGTTGGAAGAGCCAGTACACAGTGAGGGTGGAATGTGAACAGGTTGGAAGAGCCAGTACACAGTGAGGGTGGAATGTGAACAGGTTGGAAGAGCCAGTACACAGTGAGTGTGTAATGTGAACAGGTTGGAAGAGCCAGTACACAGTGAGGGTGTAATGTGAACAGGTTGGAAGAGCCAGTACACAGTGAGGGTGTAATGTGAACAGGTTGGAAGAGCCAGTACACAGTGAGGGTGTGATGTGAACAGGTTGGAAGAGCCAGTACACAGTGAGGGTGTGATGTGAACAGGTTGGAAGAGCCAGTACACAGTGAGGGTGGAATGTGAACAGGTTGGAAGAGCCAGTATACAGTGAGGGTGTAATGTGAACAGGTTGGAAGAGCCAGTACACAGTGAGGGTGGAATGTGAACAGGTTGGAAGAGCCAGTACACAGTGAGGGTGGAATGTGAACAGGTTGGAAGAGCCAGTACACAGTGAGTGTGTAATGTGAACAGATTGGAAGAGCCAGTACACAGTGAGGGTGTAATGTGAACAGGTTGGAAGAGCCAGTACACAGTGAGGGTGGAATGTGAACAGGTTGGAAGAGCCAGTACACAGTGAGTGTGTTCCCTCCACATCTGCTATAACATCCCTGAGAGAAGATGCTGCCACCACCTTTCAGCAGAGAACAAAGAAGATGACCATGCATGAAGCGTTACTGAGTTTCCTGTTTCCTGTTTCCGGTCACAACTTGCAGACTTGTTTACGCTGTTGTGCGTTTTTGTTGCCGTTTTTACTTTGCTACCTGACGGTTTTTACTTTTTCATTACCGTATATTTTTACTTTTTCCCTCACTCAACTTTTTTTTTTCATTCAACTTTCCTACCCCGGAGGTTTTATCTGGACATGGTTCGTCAGGACTTCAAACAGCCGAAGCTAAGTAACATTAACATGATGCCTTCTAATTGCAGTCGTTGTACTCATAATATACAGGAGAACGATCGCCTTACGGCAAGGATAGCTGTGCTGCAAGCCCAGCTTCAGACGCAATCGTTAGGCAAGGGTCATTTCAGTGTAGGAAAGGATGAAACAGCGTCTGTGCCACCAGTAAGTACAGATAGTAACGTTAGTATAAACCCCCTCGCACGGTCCCCGCAGCCGGACATCTTTCTCATGGCTTCTGGAGGGAAACGCTGTAGGAATGCTCAACCGGTGTCGCTTATTCAGCCGACAGAAACTTTCAACCGGTTCTCCCCGTTAAGCGAGTCGGAGGCCGAGACTTCTCTGGTCTCTGCTCCTCCCGTTGTGGGGTCTGAGACGCCGACGGCTCCCACCATTAGCTCTGACAAATTGAAAACCCTAGTCATTGGCGACTCCATTACCCGCAGTATTAGACTTAAAACTAATCATCCAGCGATCATACACTGTTTACCAGGGGGCAGGGCTACCGACGTTAAGGCTAATCTAAAGACGGTGCTGGCTAAAGCTAAAACTGGCGAGTGTAGAGAGTATAGAGATATTGTTATCCACGTCGGCACCAACGATGTTAGGATGAAACAGTCAGAGGTCACCAAGCGCAATATAGCTTCAGCGTGTAAATCAGCTAGAAAGATGTGTCGGCATCGAGTAATTGTCTCTGGCCCCCTCCCAGTTAGGGGGAGTGATGAGCTCTACAGCAGAGTCTCACAACTCAATCGCTGGATGAAAACTGTTTTCTGCCCCTCCCAAAAGATAGAATTTGTAGATAACTGGCCCTCTTTCTGGGATTCACCCACAAACAGGACCAAGCCTGGCCTGCTGAGGAGTGACGGACTCCATCCTAGCTGGAGGGGTGCTCTCATCTTATCTACGAACATAGACAGGGCTCTAACTCCTCTAGCTCCACAATGAAATAGGGTGCAGGCCAGGCAACAGGCTGTTAGCCAGCCTGCCAGCTTAGTGGAGTCTGCCACTAGCACAGTTAGCGTAGTCAGCTCAGCTTTCCCCATTGAGACCGTGTCTGTGCCTCGATCTTGGTTGGGCAAAATTAAAAATGGCGGTGTTCGCTTCAGTAATCTTACTAGTATAAAGACCTCCTCCATTCCTGCCATTATTGAAAGAGATTGTGATACTTCACATCTCAAAATTGGGTTACTTAATGTTAGATCCCTCACTTCCAAGGCAGTTATAGTCAATGAACTAATCACTGATCATAATCTTGATGTGATTGGCCTGACTGAAACATGGCTTAAGCCTGATGAATTTACTGTGTTAAATGAGGCCTCACCCCCTGGTTACACTAGTGACCAAACCCCCCGTAAAAGTCGTGCTATAAATTCTCAGACAACCCAAAGATTCCTTGATGCCCTTCCAGACTCCCTCTGCCTACCCAAGGACGTCAGAGGACAAGAATCAGTTAACCACCTAACCGAGGAACTCAATTCAACCTTGCGCAATACCCTAGATGCAGTTGCACCCCTAAAAATTAAAAACATCTGTCATAAGAAACTAGCTCCCTGGTATACAGAAAATACACGAGCTCTGAAGCAAGCTTCCAGAAAATTGGAACGGAAATGGCGCCACACTAAACTGGAAGTCTTCCGACTAGCTTGGAAAGACAGTACCGTGCAGTATCGAAGAGCCCTCACTGCTGCACGATCATCCTATTTTTCCAACTTAATTGAGGAAAATAAGAACAATCCGAAATTTCTTTTTGACACTGTCGCAAAGCTAACTAAAAAGCAGCATTCGCAAATGGAGGATGGCTTTCACTTCAGCAGTAATAAATTTATGAACTTTTTTGAGGAAAAGATCATGACCATTAGAAAGCAAATTACGGACTCCTCTTTAAATCTGGGTATTCCTCCAGGGCTTCATTGTCCAGAGTCTGCACAACTCTGCCAGGACCTTGGCTCAAGGGAGATACTAAAGTGTTTTAGTACTATATCTCTTGACACAATGATGAAAATAATCATGGCCTCCAAACCCTCAAGCTGCATACTGGACCCTATTCCAACTAAACTACTGAAAGAGCTGCTTCCTGTGCTTGGCCCTCCTATGTTGAACATAATAAACGGCTCTCTATCCACCGGATGTGTACCAAGCTCACTAAAAGTGGCAGTAATAAAGCCTCTCTTGAAAAAGCCGAATCTTGACCCAGAAATTATAAAAAACTATCGGCCTATATCGAATCTTCCATTCCTCTCAAAAATTTTAGAAAAAGTTGTTGCGCAGCAACTCACTGCCTTCCTGAAGACAAACAATGTATACGAAACGCTTCAGTCTGGTTTTAGACCCCATCATAGCACTGAGACTGCACTTGTGAAGGTGGTAAATGACCTTTTAATGACGTCAGACCGAGGCTCTGCATCTGTCCTCATGCTCCTAGATCTTAGTGCCGCTTTTGATACCATCGATCACCACATTCTTTTGGAGAGATTGGAAACCCAAATTGGTCTACATGGACAAGTTCTGGCCTGGTTTAGATCTTATCTGTCGGAAAGATATCAGTTTGTCTCTGTGAATGGTTCGTCCTCTGACAAATCAATTGTAAATTTCGGTGTTCCTCAAGGTTCCGTTCTAGGACCACTATTGTTTTCACTATATATTTTACCTCTTGGGGATGTCATTCGAAAACATAATGTTAAATTTCACTGCTATGCGGACGACACACAGCTGTATATTTCAATGAAACATGGTGAAGCCCCAAAATTGCTCTCGCTAGAAGCCTGTGTTTCAGACATAAGGAAGTGGATGGCTGCAAATTTTCTACTTTTAAACTCGGACAAAACAGAGATGCTTGTCCTAGGTCCCAAGAAACAAAGAGATCTTCTGTTGAATCTGACAATTAATCTGGATGGTTGTACAGTCGTCTCAAATAAAACTGTGAAGGACCTCGGCGTTACTCTGGACTCTGATCTCTCTTTTGAAGAACATATCAAGACTGCTTCAAGGACAGCTTTTTTCCATCTACGTAACATTGCAAAAATCAGAAACTTTCTGTCCAAAAATGACGCAGAAAAATTAATCCATGCTTTTGTTACTTCTAGGCTCGACTACTGCAATGCTCTACTTTCCGGCTACCCGGATAAAGCACTAAACAAACTTCAGTTAGTGCTAAATACGGCTGCTAGAATCCTGACTAGAACCAAAAAATTTGATCATATTACTCCAGTGCTAGCTTCCCTACACTGGCTTCCTGTTAAGGCAAGGGCTGATTTCAAGGTTTTACTGCTAACCTACAAAGCATTACATGGGCTTGCTCCTACCTATCTTTCCGATTTGGTCCTGCCGTACATACCTACACGTACGCTACGGTCACAAGACGCAGGCCTCCTAATTGTCCCTAGAATTTCTAAGCAAACGGCTGGAGGTAGGGCTTTCTCCTATAGAGCTCCATTTTTATGGAATGGTCTGCCTACCCATGTGAGAGACGCAGACTCAGTCTCAACCTTTAAGTCTTTACTGAAGACTTATCTCTTCAGTAGGTCCTATGATTAAGTATAGTCTGGCCCAGGAGTGTGAAGGTGAACGGAAAGGCTGGAGCAACGAACCGCCCTTGCTGTCTCTGCCTTGTCGGTTCCCCTCTTCCCACTGGGATTCTCTGCCTCTAACCCTTTTACAGGGGCTGAGTCACTGACTTACTGGTGTTCTTCCATGCCGTCCATGGGAGGGGTGCGTCACTTGAGTAGGTTGAGCCACTGACGTGGTCTTCCTGTCTGGGTTGGCGCCCCCCCCTTGGGTTGTGCCGTGGCGGACATCTTTGTGGGCTATACTCGGCCTTGTCTTCGGACGGTAAGTTGGTGGTTGTAGATATCCCTCTAGTGGTGTGGGGGCTGTGCTTTGGCAAAGTGGGTGGGGTTATATCCTGCCTGTTTGGCCCTGTCCGGGGGTATCATCGGATGGGGCCACAGTGTCTTCTGATCCCTCCTGTCTCAGCCTCCAGTATTTATGCTGCAGTAGTTTATGTGTCGGGGGGCTAGGGTCAGTCTGTTACATCTGGAGTATTCTCTTGTCTTATCCGGTGTCCTGTGTGAATGTAAATATGCTCTCTCTAATTCTCTCTTTCTTTCTTTCTTTCTTTCTTTCTTTCTTTCTCTCGGAGGACCTGAGCCCTAGGACTACCTGGCATGATGACTCCTTGCTGTCCCCAGTCCACCTGGCCATGCTGCTGCTCCAGTTTCAACTGTTCTGCCTGCGGCTACGGAACCCTGACCTGTTCACCGGACGTGCTTGTTGCACCCTCGACAATTACTATGATTATTATTATTTGACCATGCTGGTCATTTACGAACATTTTAACATCTTGACCATGTTCTGTTATAATATCCACCCGGCACAGCCAGAAGAGGACTGGCCACCCCTCATAGCCTGGTTCCTCTCTAGGTTTCTTCCTAGGTTTTTGGCCTTTCTCAGGAGTTTTTCCTAGGGAGTTTTTCCCAGCCACCGTGCTTCTTTCACATGCATTGCTTGCTGTTTGGGGTTTTAGGCTGGGTTTCTGTACAGCACTTTGAGATTTCAGCTGATGTACGAAGGGCTATATAAATAAATTTGATTTGATTTGATTTGAATTTCATGAGCATAAAATGAAATATCTGAAGGAAGAACATGACATGAGAATTGTCCAGGTTGAATTGGATATGAAGTTGGAAGAGAGAGGTATGATCCTAAAAAGAGACAGTAATGAGACAATAGTGATGACCAGCCATGGTGAACAATATGATATGTAAAACTATACATGTTTTGGCATTTGGATATTCATGAGTGAGAGTATTTTAATCACCACAAACTACATTTTAAACCAGCCTTGGTTTAGTCACTCATTTCATTTTGCTGCACACTATTTGAATTTTGTACAGAACACACATTATCAAAGCAAAAATAATCCATAATGAATACATTCCATATTTAAATGCATCTCATCTAGTTGAAATGCTGCAATGTGAAGCAACTGTGCAAGTCCTCGTTGGTCATTGACTGCCTCAGTCATGGACACATCTGCCTCAATCACATCTGCCTCAGTCATGGGAACATCTGCCTCAGTCATGGACACATCTGCCTCAATCACATCTGCCTCAGTCATGGGAACATCTGCCTCAGTCATGGACACAGGTCATGCCAGTAGGTTACAGTAGGTTGTAACTCTCTAGGTCATGCCAGTAGGTTACAGTAGGTTGTAACTCTCTAGGTCATGCCAGTAGGTTACAGTAGGTTGTAAGTCTCTAGGTCATGCCAGTAGGTTACAGCAGGTTGTAACTCTCTAGGTCATGCCAGTAGCCTACAGTAGGTTGTAACTCTCTAGGTCATGCCAGTAGACTACAGTAGGTTGTATCTCTCTAGGACATGCCAGTAGGTACAGTAGTTTGTATATCTCTAGGTCATGCCAGTAGGCTACAGTAGGTTGTAACTCTCTAGGTCATGCCAGTAGGCTACAGTAGGTTGTAACTATCTAGGTCATGCCAGTAGGCTACAGTAGGTTGTAACTCTCTAGGTCATGCCAGTAGGCTACAGTAGGTTGTAACTCTCTAGGTCATGCCAGTAGGCTACAGTAGGGTGTAACTCTCTAGGTCATGCCAGTAGACTACAGTAGGTTGTAACTCTCCAGGTCATGCCAGTAGGTTACAGTAGGTTGTATCTCTCTAGGTCATGCCAATAGGTTACTGTAGGTTGTATCCAAGTGGAAACAATTATCAACCAATGTGGAAAGTGTTGAATTTGGTCAACAACAACTCAGTCATGGACACATCTGCCTCAATCACATCTGCCTCAGTCATGGACACATCTGCTTGATGCTGATCATGGGAAGATCAGGACAGTCATGGGAACATCTGCTTGATGCTGATCATGGGAGGATCAGGACAGTCATGGGTACATCTGCTTGATGCTGATCATGGGAAGATCAGGACAGTCATGGGAACATCTGCTTGATGCTGATCATGGGAGGATCAGGACAGTCATGGGTACATCTGCTTGATGCTGATCATGGGAGGATCAGGACAGTCATGGGTACATCTGCTTGATGCTGATCATGGGAGGATCATGACAGTCATGCTGCTTCAGGTAGTTGTGCAGCACAGCTGTAGCAATGATCACCTTGCAGCAACTTCTTGGCTTGAAACCAAGTGTATTGCGAAAACACTGGAATCTATTTTTCCATACTCCAAACATACGCTGGACCATCCCTCTCGTGTGGATATGAGGTCTGTTGTATCTTTGCTGCTCAGCTGTTGTGGGATTTATGTCTGGAGTGAATAAAAAGTTACTCTAGTAGTCCACTATGTTGTCCTCTCTGAAACTGAGACCAATGAAGAGTTGAGGGAAATCCTTCAATGGTGAGTTGCACCTTTCCAACAGGCAACAATGTTTGAGAACTCTAAATGAGGATTAGTATCCACCCTGAACATTGATGGAGAACCAGTTGTTATGGTTACGGTACTCCTCAGCATCAGGAGTTGATGGGAAACCAGTTGTTATGGTTACGGTACTCCTCAGCATCAGGAGTTGATGATAAACCAGTTGTTATGGTTACGGTACTCCTCAGCATCAGGAGTTGATGGTAAACCAGTTGTTATGGTTACGGTACTCCTCAGCATCAGGAATTGATGGTAAACCAGTTGTTGTGGTTACGGTACTCCTCAGCATAAGGAGTTGATGGTAAACCAGTTGTTATGGTTACGGTACTCCTCAGCATCAGGAGTTGATGGTAAACCAGTTGTTATGGTTACGGTACTCCTCAGCATCAGGAGTTGATGTAAAACCAGTTGTTATGGTTACGGTACTCCGCAGCATCAGGAGTTGATGGTAAACCAGTTGTTATGGTTACGGTACTCCTCAGCATCAGGAGTTGATGGACACTTGATGGGAACATGACATCCATCTAACCAGCCAATCACTCCTGGGAACTGCCCATATTCAGAGAATTGCACTTTATAGTTGGCTTGACCAGCAGCATCAGGAAACTAGATGTAAAGACTCCTCCTGCAGACTTTATAGTTGGCTTGACCAGCAGCATCAGGAAACTAGATGTAAAGACTCCTCCTGCAGACTTTATAGTTGGCTTGACTAGCAGCATCAGGAAACTAGATATAAAGACTCCTCCTGCAGACTTTATAGTTGGCTTGACCAGCAGCATCAGGAAACTAGATGTAAAGACTCCTCCTGCAGACTTTATAGTTGGCTTGGCCAGCAGCATCAGGAAACTAGATGTAAAGACTCCTCCTGCAGACTTTATAGTTGGCTTGGCCAGCAGCATCAGGAAACTAGACGTAAAGACTCCTCCTGCAGACTTTATAGTTGGCTTGGCCAGCAGCATCAGGAAACTAGATGTAAAGACTCCTCCTGCAGACTTTATAGTTGGCTTGACCAGCAGCATCAGGAAACTAGATGTAAAGACTCCTCCTGCAGACTTTATAGTTGGCTTGGCCAGCAGCATCAGGAAACTAGATGTAAAGACTCCTCCTGCAGACTTTATAGTTGGCTTGACCAGCAGCATCAGGAAACTAGATGTAAAGACTCCTCCTGCAGACTTTATAGTTGGCTTGACCAGCAGCATCAGGAAACTAGATGTAAAGACTCCTCCTGCAGACTTTATAGTTGGCTTGGCCAGCAGCATCAGGAAACTAGATGTAAAGACTCCTCCTGCAGACTTTGTGAACAATTAAACACACAGTTGCTTCACTGGCACCGACACAAATCACCAGTTCCACAATGAAAGATTCCAGATGCCAAAAACCTCAGTAATCAGAACTTGGAGAGAATTGGGTGAAGGCCTTCCTCTTTGAGACAGAGAGGAAAGTCTAGGCTCAAGCAGAGATATTATCTCCAATGCATTTTCTTTGTACATACGAAAGCGGTCTCAAAGTAATGTAATGGATTCCTCCTATCCACAAGTACTGGTCTGGCTGGCCTCTGTAGTGCATGTTGGTCTTCATTTAGACATTCCACATAGTCCAGGCTCCCTCACAAACAGCACTAAGCAGAAGTTAAACCTGCCTCTTTGAAAGATTCATTTAATCTTCCATTTAGTCCTGGAGTAGCTCTAATCCTCCCTCTTGCAATCGGCTTTGATTTGTCCAGAACAGGCTAAATCTATGACTATTTTAAGATAAGTCTGTGCAAGTCGCTTTGAGTTAAGACAGCTCAAACAAGCATTTTAGTCTGGGACTAAGCTTAAGCCTTCTATGTGAAACCAGGCTCTGACTGTTTTATATAATATGACTAAATGTGTTGCAGGGGCAGTCAAGAAATGGAACGGCAAGACCGCAGAGCTGTGGGAGACCACCTCAAGCCCCTGGTAGAGCCGGGGGTGGTGTTTACCACTCCACCACGCCTTCAGCAGGCTGGAAAAGTGGGATTGATACTGTTTTTCATACTAAGAGGGACCAAGAGTTTGTTGATTGGTCAGTCATTGGGTTCATTTGTTGAAATCAAATCAAGTTTTATACAGCACATTTCAGACACGGATGCAACACAATGGCTTCACAGGAAGAAAAAAAGAAGAAAATATTTAGTACACAAACAGAAGACTAACAACTGAAAGACTAATGAACATTCTAGGGAAATGACATTGATGAAAATATTAATTGGATGCAACATCCAACCCAAAATATAACTTGTTTTTTAGGAGGGGCTCTGAAAGACACTATGGGGGTGTCCACTGGAAGTTGAATAGTAACAACAACTGGGACCTAAAAGACACCCACCATGAGACCCACTAAATCTGCCGAAGAAGAGGAAAACAAAAGAAAAACCCACACCAAACTTAAAGACAGGAAGCAAACCAAAAAGGTGGAGCAACTAAAGGTGTTGACTCTCCACATGTATCAAGACAACTGGAGCACTGGGCCAGACACTCTTAAATAGAACCTGGACCAGCTCAGGTGAAACACCTTCCCACTAACGAGATGGACAAGCCAGCACAGGTGTAACACATACTGACTAACGAGGTGACACCAATCAGTGGGTCCTACGTGCTAACGAGCTAGACGTGCTAACGAGCTAGACGTGCTAACGAGCTAGACGTGCTAACGAGCTAGACGTGCTAACGAGCTAGACGTGCTAACGAGCTAGACGTGCTAACGAGCTAGACGCGCTAAAGTCCAACCTCAAAACATAAATGGAAAAACCAAAGCCTGTAACACCTTCCCCCTTAAGACAACAAATATATCCTATATTTTTGTTGGACAAGTTTGTTCACCACCAACAGAAAACAACTTCCATTTCATATTAAAATCAACTAAAATGCTTCACCTCCTGTCAACAATTAAAAACAAGAAAAACACACTTATTTCTAAATAATAATATACAATTGAAATATTTTTTTCTCCTTTTTCTATAGAATCCTAAAACTCACTAGCTTCTAGAACTCTGGTCCACTTGGAACGAGCCCAAACAAAACTCATCTCCAATACGGAAAAAGTCAAAATAAATTGTGATCAAATGTACACCCCTTGGTTAATATGTATTGGCAATAATTAACTTAATGGTGAGGCATGGAATAATAAAACATGTATCTTTTGTCAGGCTGAATGTTTGAAATATGAGGTGATTTGAGACATGCTTCTTCAGTAGTGGAATAAAGACAATTAACGCTCGAATGTTGTCTAGAAATACTGGAGTGATGTAGGATTGTTAATAAAATTGATTACAGACCAAATTATTATACTGCGTCCATGTGTATTTATTTCTTTCTATGTCGGGCATAGTCTTAGTTTCAACGACATTTTGCTAGGTGGGATATCCCCAATGTCACAGTTTTAACGTGTCCTAATCAATAGTTCAAATGCAGAAACAGTTTGTGATAAATTGAAAACCTAAACGTAAAATGTACTATATCCAAAAACATCTGCCATAATAATCATATTACTTGTATTTTTTTTTAAAACAAGCTATAATTATAAACTGCACAAGCACCAAAAACGCTGTTGTTTTAGCAATAAATCACTGATATCGATTAGGGGGGAAATCAGGTTGTACGTGATGTTGAAACTAACACAACTAAACAAACACATGGAAATGGGAGATATATTTTACCTCACTGGTTAGAGGACAACCTGCAGAAGACAGTCAGCTACATTTTGGAGTGATACATTTAAATTTAGGGGGTCGCTAAACAAAGGAACACAACACTTATTTGTCATCACTCATCGATATCATGTTGAAATCATTTGTGTGACAGAAGGGAGATGAGGTTGCACGTCCTGTTAAAACTAACAGCTCAAAAACCACATGGAATCTGGGAATAATGTGTACATCACTGGTTAGAGGACAATTTGTAGAAAACAGCTGGCTACATTTTGAAGTGTTGCATTATGATTCCAGTGGGTCACCAATGTGGTAAGTGTAACAACTCTTTTTTTGTTAGTAATTTTTTGTTAAATCACATAAATAGTAACTATTTCAATTCAGAGCCTGGATTTTCCCCCTGAGGCTAATATCCATATCATGCTGCAATCAATAGAACAGGGGACAAACGTTCTACATTGTGACATCTTTAAAATACTCCTACTACAATGTTAAAACATTCGACATTGTGACATTAATTCATTGATATCATGAAACAACTCCTTCATGTATTTTCTGATGTTTAATCAGAGATCTTTTATCAGAGTATCTCTTCCCACATTGATCACAGCTATGAGGTTTCTCTCCTGTGTGTGTTCTTTGGTGTCTGGTCCACATGCTAAAGTAAGTAAAACTCTTCCCACATTGAGCACAGCCAAAAGGTTTCTCTCCTGTGTGTGTTCTCTGGTGTGCTGTCAGGCCGCCAGGTGAAGCAAAACTCTTCCCACATTTATCACAGCTACACGGTTTCTTTCCTGTGTGTATTCTCTGGTGTGCTATCAGGGCGATTAAAATAGGAAAACTCCTCCCACATTGATCACAGCTATAAGGTTTCTCTCCTGTGTGTGTTCTCTGGTGTGATATCAGGCTGGTTGACAGAGGAAAACTCTTCCCACAGTCAGAGCAGAAGTAAGGTTTCTCTTTTGTGTGATTTCTCAGGTGTATTTTGAGTTCTGATGAAGATTTAAAAAATGTCCCACAATCAGAGCAGCAGTGAGAATTATCACTTGTGTGAATTCTCCGGTGTAGTTTAATGCCTGTTGAGGTGCATCTTTTCCCACAGTCAAAGCAGCGGTGAGATCTTATCCCTGTGGTTCTCCGCTGGCGTTTCTTGAGGTGTTCTGATCTGGAGAGACTCTTCTCTGCCCTGTCAGCATCATGAGGTTGTTGAGGCTCCCCAGAGGATCCACGATAGTCACGTCTCTCTCCTGTGTGAACAACAAAGTCATACAGATGGTTAAAGGCCCACAACAGCAGAAATCCACTATAAAAGGTGATGCCAACAGTGTAGCCATGATGTTGTACAACAATTGACGTCTGTAATGAATGTAATGATTACTTGACATTTGTCTTAAAATGAGCAAGAATAGTCATATTTTGTCTTGTTTTCACATTAGTAGTAACATCGATGATTGTAGGCTAGAAATAAGTTATTCATGTTGTTGAAACTCTAAGCAGTGTGCCAGACGACTTTTGGTCTCCAATATAGGCCCCTTTCTATGTTTGCTAAAATTGCGGCATGAGGGCAATGCACATGCAATTTGGTTGTAGAAACTCCTCCCCACTAATGAGGACACCGCTAGTTATGGATGTAGTATATCTGGTAATGAGGACACCGCTAGTTATGGATGTAGTATATCTGGTAATGAGGAAACCACTAGTTATGGATGTAGTATATCTGGTAATGAGGAAACCACTAGTTATGGATGTAGTATATCTGGTAATGAGGAAACCACTAGTTATGGATGTAGTATATCTGCCTGGAGCAAAAATGGTGAGCAAAGATTTTAGTTTTTCACAATGTATTCTGAATGTGAATGGGGGAAAACTCAGGGGAGTAACCTCCATTTCCAGGTTGCTGATGAGTGCATTTCACACTACTTTGGATTATAATTGTAAGGCTCGTTTGAATGTCCTGCTTAATATGTTTGTGTTATTGTTGCAAATCAACCGCTTTGTACTTAAAAAAACACTTCAACCAGTAAAATGCTCTTTGGCTTTTCCATCAGCCTGACAATGAGTGTTTGTACACTGCTTGTTTGCCAAATTGGCCCATAACTTCACCTAACAACAAATATAGGAAAATATCTCTGTGTGTTGTACAATAGCCTATCCATCAAGGAACAGTTCTCTACACATTATGACCAAAGTAGGAATGTTGGATCCAACATGGAGCACGGCATAACGGTCTTTACCAGAGTAATGAATGAAGAAGCACTTTGGTTGTTGTTGCATGTTGTGATGTTTGTCATGTGACTGTCATTCAGAAAATGATTTCCTGTATCAGCTGATGATAGTTGAACATGTGACTGTAACTAAACAGCTACAGTATAAAGAATTATGTGTAAATATTGAAGAACCACATTAATGACAGTATCCATTTGGGTGTTGTCAATAAAGTTAAGACGTTTTAATTTCATTTTTTTTTCACCTTTATTTAACCAGGTAGGCTAGTTGAGAACAAGTTGTCATTTACAACTGCGACCTGGCCAAGATAAAGCAAAGCAGTGCGACAAAAACAACAACACAGAGTTACACGTGGGAAAAACAAACAAACAGTCAATAACACAATAGAAAAATCTATATACAGTGTGTGCAAATGGAGTAAGGAGGTAAGGCAATAAATAGGCCATAGTAGCAGAGTAATTACAATTTAGCAGATTAACACTGGAGTGATAGATGTGCAGATGATGATGTGCAAGTAGAAATACTGGTGTGCAAAAGAGCAAAAATAGTAAATAAAAACATGGGGATGAGGTAGGTAGTTGGATGGGCTATTTACAGATGGACTATGTACAGCTGCAGCGATCGGTAAGCTGCTCAGATAGCTGATGCTTAAAGTTAGTGAGGGAGATGAAAGTCTCCAAATTCAGCGATTTTTGCAATTCGTTCCAGTGATTGGCAGCAGAGAACTGGAAGGAGAGGCGGCCAATGTAGGTGTTGGCTTTGGGGATGACCACTGAGATATACCTCCTGGAGCGCGTGCTATGGGTGGGTGTTGCTATGGTGACCAGTGAGCTGAGTGAAGGCGGCCTAGCGAAGACTTATAGATGACCTGGAGCCAGTGGGTTTGGCGACGAATATGTAGCGAGGGCCAGCCGAAGAGAGCATACAGGTCGCAGTGGTGGGTGCTATATGGGGCTTTGGTGACAAAATGGATGGCACTGTGATAGACTGCATTCTAGTTTGCTGAGTAGAGTGTTGGAGGCTATTTTGAAAATGACATTGCCGAAGTCAAGGATCCGTAGGATAGTCAGTTTTACGAAGGTATGTTTGGCAGCGTGAGTGAAGGAGGCTTTGTTGCGAAATAGGAAGCCGATTCTAGATTACATTTTGGATTGGAAATGCTTAACATTAGTCTGGAAGGAGAGTTTACAGTCTAGCCAGACATCTAGGTATTTACAGTTGTCCACATATTCTAAGTCAGAACCGTCCAGAGTAGTGATGCTGGACGGGCGGGTGCGGGCAGCGATCGGTTGAAGAGCATACATTTAGTTTTACTAGCGTTTAAGAGCAGTTGGAGACCACGGAAGGAGTGTTGTATGGCATTGAAGCTCGGTTGGAGGTTTGTTAACACATTGTCCAAAGAAGGGCCAGATGTATACAGAATGGTGTCGTCTGCGTAAAGGTGGATCATAGAATCACCCGCAGCAAGAGCAATATCGTTGGTATATACAGAGAAAAGAGTCGGCTCGAGAATTGAACCCTGTGGTACCCCCATAGAGACTGCCAGAGGTCCGGACAACAGGCTCACCAGGTGAGAACCAGGTGAGTCAGTCATTTGAGAAACCAAGGCTGTTGAGTCTGCCGATAAGAATACAGTGATTAACAGAGTCGAAAGCCTTGGCCAGGTTGATGAAGACGGCTGCACAGTACTGTCTTTTATCGATGGCGGTTATGATATAGTTTAGTACCTTGAGCGTGGCTGAGGTGCACCGGTGACCAGCTCGGAAACTGGATTGCACAGCGGAGAAGGTACGGTGGGATTCAAAATGGTCAGTGATCTGTTAGTTAACTTGGCTTTCGAAGACTTTAGAAAGGCAGGGCAGGATGGATATAGGTCTGTAACAGTGTGGGTCTAGAGTGTCACCCCCTTTGAAGAGGGGGATGACCGCGGAAGCGTTCCAATCTTTAGGAATCTCGGATGATACGAAAGAGAGGTTGAACAGACTAGTAATGGGGTTGCCACAATGGCGGCGGATAATTTTAGAAAGAGAGGGTCCAGATTGTCTAGCCCAGCTGATTTGTACGGGTCCAGGTTTTGCAGCTCTTTCATAACATCAGCTATCTGGATTTGGATGAAGGAGGAGCTGTGGAGGTTTGGGCAAGTAGCTGTGGGAGGTGGGGAGCTGTTGGCCGGGGTTGGGGTAGCCAGGAGGAAAGCATGTCCAGCTGTAGAGAAATGCTTGTTGAAATTCTCGATTATAGTGGATTTATTGGTGGTGACAGTATTTCCTAGCCTCAGTGCAGTGGGCAGCTGGGATGAGGTGCTCTTATTCTCCATGGACTTTACAGTGTCCCAAAACTTTTTGGAGTTAAAGCTACAGGATGCAAATTTCTGTTTGTAAAAGCTAGCTTTTGCTTTCCTAACTGACTGTGTGTATTGGTTCCCGACTTCTCTGAAAGGTTGCATATCGTGGGGACTATTCGATGCTAGTACAGTACGCAACAGGATGTTTTGTGCTGGTTGAGGGCAGTCAGGTCTGGAGTGAACCAAGGGCTATATCTGTTCTTAGTTTTACAATTTTTGAAAGGGGCATGCTTATTTAAGGTGGTGAGGAAATTACTTTTAAAGAACAACCAGGCATCCCAGTTTAGGTCACCTAACAGAATGAACTCTGAAGATAGATGGGGGCAATCAATTCACATATGGTGTCCAGGGCACAGCTGGGAGCTGAGGGGGGTCTGTAACAGGTGGCAACAGTTAGAGACTTATTTCTGGAGAGATTCATTTTTAAAATTAGAAGCTCAAACTGTTTGGGCATAGACCTGGAAAGTATGACAGAACTTTGCAGGCCATCTCTCTAGTAGATTGCAACTCCTCCCCCTTTGGCAGTTCTATCTATCTTGATGGAAAATGTTGTAGTTGGGGATGGAAATTTCAGAATTTTTGGTGGCCTTCCAAAGCCAGGATTCAGACACGGCAAGGACATCAAGGTTGGCGGAGTGTGCTAAAGCAGTGAGTCAAACAAACTTAGGGAGGAGGCTTCTGATGTTAACATGCATGAAACCAAAGCTTTTACGGTTACAGAAGTCAACAAATGAGAGCCCTGGGGGACACACAGGGCCTGGCTTAACCTCTACATCACCCGAGGAACAGAGGAGTAGGATGAGGGTACGGCTAAAGGGTATCAGAACTGGTCGTCTAGTGCTTTGTGAACAGAGAATAAAAGGAGCAGATTTCTGGGCGTGGTAGGATAGATTCAAGGCATAATGTACAGACAGGGGTATGGTAGGGTGCGGGTACAGTGGAGGTAAACCTAGGCATTGAGTGACGATAAGAGAGGTTGCATCTCTGGAGGCAACAGTTATGCTAGGTGATGTGTCAGGGAAATTGCAAGATTATGTTATAATGCTTATAATGCTTGTTTTATTTGACAGAATAGAGTATTCTGTTAACTATTGTGTGTGTGTGTTCTACTGAGGATGGGCCTCTATGAGATAACACTGACAGAGGAGATTTACGATGTCTTTGGGTAATAAAGCCTAAAGAGCATCCAGAGAACATGGGTTAATGGTTCTATTCTATACCGTACCAGGAAGAGACGGTTCCAGTTTGGAGTAGGAGGACCAGACACTGGTCTATACAATGAAAACTGTTGACACAGCAGATGCTGTCTGCTATGTATTATAGATATCTTTCATACAAATGTTAACCTTGTGACCATTCTATGTATCTGTTGTTCGTCATGTAGGTTGAAAGGGGTGTATCTTGGCTATAAAAGATCTTTGTACTTTTGTTTTGCCACTCTCAACGGATCATTAGAAAATGGTGAATCGTTGATAAGTCGTTGCTATTGCAAAGCTCTTATTATTAAAGATTTAGTTTAAGTATAACTCTGACTTGTGTGAAGTTTGTCTCTCCTCATTTGATAGTAAAGAAATGAACCACCACAGAGGTCACTGCATGTGGGAGGTGGGACAAAAGAGCTCTCTGAGGCATGTTGAGTGGGACTAGGGGCTCCGCAGTAAAATAAAGCAATAACTACCCTAAACAACAGTATACAAGGCATATTGACATTAGAGAGATAAAGCGAGGCATAAAGCAATCACAGGTGTTGATTGGGAGAGCTAGCTAAGACAACAACAGGTAAGACAACAGTTAATCAGCTAAGACAACAACAACAGGTAAAATGGTGATGAATGGGCAGAGTGGGTCAGTTAACTACACACAGAGCCTGAGTTCGAGGCTGGGGCCGACAGATAAACAAAATAAACAAAATGGAGTACCGTGATTAATGAACAGTCCAGCAGGCATCAGCTATGTAGCCAAGTGATCATAGGGTCCAGTGAACAGCAATATACAGTTGAAGTCGGACGTTTACATACACTTTAGCCAAATACATTTAAACTCAGTTTTTCACAATTCCTGACAACTAACCCTAGCAAAAATTCCCTGTCTTAGGTCAGTTAGGATCATCACTTTATTTTAAGAATGTGAAATGTCAGAATAATAGCAGAGGATATTTTCTACCTGCAGGCTTTATGTAGGCAATTTTTTACAGTTGGCAATAAAAGTTACTTTTAGATTTGTATAATTTTCATTTAGATTTAGATAGAATGTAGATTAATCACAGACAATGATTTTGAGATACTATTATAAATTAAATTAAACTGTTCCAGTAAAATGTGCATATTGAAATCATAACTGGCACCAGATCAGTAGAAATGGTAAGATAAATTTGCACTCCAAATGTAGGTTGCCAACTGCTTGTGTCGAAGCCTATTACCAGCAACGTCAGAATTTATGAAGGCCAGCAGGACGTGGTTGTTCAGGAAGAGTTTATTCCTCTGGTTGGGCTATATTGATGTAATGGCATGAAAACAAAAATACTGAAAATTATACAATGACTTATCAACAGCTCTAATAATTTGCACCCCACAGGAAATCTACACTGGCAATTCTAGAATATACTATATAGCCTAGAAACCTGGTTAAACTATCATTATGACATCATGGATGAATTCTAGAATATACTATATAGCCTAGAAACCTGGTTAAACTATCATTATGACATCATGGATGAATTATAGAATACACTATATAGCCTAGAAACCTGGTTAAACTATCATTATGACATCATGGATGAATTCTAGAATATACTATATAGCCTAGAAACCTGCTTAAACTGTCATTATGACATCATGGATGGCCAGTCCTTGTATTCATAGTGTAGTCAATTCAGGGGGTAGCCCTGAGCTGGACTCAAACCTGGGTCCAGCGACTGTCAAGTCAACACCTTATAATTGTTATGCCAAGATGTCTGAACTGGATGGGGCCACAGGGCCACAGTGTCTCCTGACCCCTCCTATCTCAGCCTCCAGTATTTATGCTGCAGTAGTTTATGTGGCGGGGGGCTAGAGTCAGTCTGTTACATCTGGAGTATTTCTCGTCTTATCCGGTGTCCTGTGTGAATTTAAATATGCTCTCTCTAATTCTCTCATTCTGAGGACCTGAGCCCTAGGACCATGCCTCAGGACTACCTGGCATGATGACTCCTTGCTGTCCCCAGTCCACCTGGTCGTGCTGCTGCTCCAGTTTCAACTGTTCTGCCTGCGGCTATGGAACCCTGACCTGTTCACCGGACGTGCTACCTGTCCCAGACCTGCTGTCCCAGACCTGCTGGAACCCTGACCTGTTCACTGGACGTGCTACCTGTCCCAGACCTGCTGTTTTCAACTCTCTAGAGACAGCAGGAGCGGTAGAGATACTCTCAAAGATCGGCTATGAAAAAGCCAACTGACACTTACTCTTGAGTTGCTGACTTGTTGCACCCTCGACAACTACTATGATTATTATTATTTGACCATGCTGGTCATTTATGAACATTTGAACATCTTGGCCATGTTCTGTTAATCTCCACCCTGGCAAAGCCAGAAGAGGACTGGCCACCATTCATAGCCTGGTTCCTCTCTAGGTTTCTTCCTAGGTTTTGGCCTTTCTAGGGCGTTTTTCCTAGCCACCGTGCTTCTACACCTGCATTGCTTGCTGTTTGGGGTTTTAGGCTGGGTTTCTGTACAGCACTTTGAGATATCAGCTGATGTAAGAAGGGCTATATAAATAAATTTGATTTTGATTTGAACTTCTTGACGAGGTCGCTAGGTTTTGGGTCAGGGTTGATACAATAGCTTTCTCTATGAATTTGAGAGTGGTTACATTTCTCCAGCCCCCATCCCTCAACTGTTTACCAAACCAAGTCTCTGGGCAGCCATTTTGTTGTTGTTTAAATCCTAGGTTGTCCCTTTAAAAAAGCCACACAACAATCAATCAACCAATTTGCAGTTGAAACAATGACAAAGCTGTAATTCCACCACTGTTTTGGTTATAAGATGATGGATGGGGCTGGAGAAATGTAACTGGTCTCTAATTCATAGACAGACCTATGGATACAAGGACTGACCATCAATGATATCAACATTATAGTTTAAACCATGTTGAGGCTATACAGTGTAGATTTACATTGTTTCTAAACAGAGTAAAAAAAGCTTATTAGGGGTTCTGATGGGGTACAACAGTTGAACTAAGCTCATGAGGCATGTGTTATATTCTTCAAAAATCAATGGCTATAAATTAATAATTTAAAAGTCCAAACATGGATGTAGCAATTGCAGATTTCCCCTTTAACACCACACATCTGTTCAACAACTGCAGAGTTTGTGCCTCTGTTTTTAAGACAGTACTTACTAGTGTTAATCAGGGCCCGTTCATCGTTAGAACCATTGGGTGCCTGAAGATGCGTTTGGGAAACCGAGCCCAGAAATCCATTTTCCTCCTCCTTTGTCACTCCAAAAACGGAATCCTCCTCTTCTTTAACTGAAACGTCTTTCTCTTCTTTCACGGTAACAGCCTCAGCCTCTACTTCTTGTTTTACTGTAGGAGGAGAGTAGCTTAGTGAACTCATGGTCGGGGATGTTAGCTAGCTAGCATTAGCGACTAGCCTAGTTCTAAGCTAACTTAGCAAACCAGCTAGCTGACAAACAACGTAAATATATAATTAAATGGGCCAACAAGTACATACAACAGAAGTGTGTTTAATACACAGCGACTAATATACACCAAACCAGTGTAAAGAGCGTGAATGTTGTAGCTATGTTTGCTACCGAGGTGTCTGACTAGCTGTTGTTGTTGAAGGAGCGTCCCGTCCACTAGATTATACGTCACACTGGCAGCATCGCCTGAACCTAAAAGACGCACATCGCCATCTGCTGACTGGAGGGCAACGCAGTTGAGGAACCAAACGTTTATTTTTCATTTATTTCAGAGAAGATTAATATTACATTAAGTCGTTCAAAGAGAAGCATGTGTTAATTGATTCGTTTTTAATGAGTATGAATTTAAAACAAACGTCTGACATGGATCATTTCGACCCCAGAGGCATATCTTTTATCATAGCCAAACTGTGGTTTATCAATTCTTCCAATTTTTCATGACTTTGTCAATCAACTGGTTCTTATTAAATGTAAATCATGGTTTAGTGTTTCTGTATCAATATGGACTTTTAACTAATTCAAATCATTTGGAGTCATCTCGACCCCAGCCAAAAGCACCTTTGATAAATAGGACGTTTATTTCAAATCAAAATCACATTATATTGGTCACATACAAGTGTTTAGCAGATGTTATTGCGGGTGTCGCGAAATACTTGTGTTTCTAGCTCCGACAGTGCAGTAATATCTAACAATTACACAACATATACCCAATACACACAAATCTAAGTGTTTGAATCTAGGTTTCTCTGTAGACATGATCCATCCCACCAGAGGGTGGAGGGGCACCTGTATCAGTGGTTTTGACCAGATAGACACCTGCAGACACACAGTATAGTGCCTCCCATGTACTCTCCTAAGATTGGACTTTTCTATACCACGTACCACATGACTGTGTACAAATTTGCCAATGGTAGAAAACTCTGCCAGCGATATACAGTGCATTCGCAAAGTATTCAGACACCTTCACGTTTTCCACATTTTCTTACGTTACAGCCTTATTATAAAATTGTATAATTTTTTGCCCTCATCAATCCACATACAATACTTCACAATACCCCATAATGACATCACAATACCCCACAAAGACAAACCCAAAACAGGTTTTTAGAAATTTTTGCAAATGTATTTACTTAAGTGCTCTTTGCTATGAGACTCGAAATTGAGCTCAGGTGCATCCTGTTTCCATTGATCATCCTTGAGATGTTCCTACAACTTGATTCGAGTCCACTTGTGGTAAATTCAATTGATTGGACATGATTTGGAAAGGCACACACCTGTCTATATAAGGTCCCACAGTTTATGTCAGAGCTAAAACCAAGCTATGAGGTCAAAGGAATTGTCCGTAGAGCTCTGAGACAGGATTGTGTCGAGTCACAGATCTGGGGAAGGGCACCAAAAAATGTCTGCAGCATTGAAGGTCCTCAAGAACACAGTGGCCTCCATCATTCTTAAATGGAATAAGTTTGGAACCACCAAGACTCTTCCTAGAGCTGGCTGCCCGGCCAAACTGAGCAATCGGGAGAGAAGGGTCTTCGTCAGGGAGGTGACCAAAAACTCGATGGTCACTCTGACAGAGCTCCAGAGTTCATCTGTGGAGAACCTTCCAGAAGGATTATCATCACTGCAGTACTCCACCAATCAGGCCTTTATGGTAGAGGCCAGACAGAAGCTACTCCTCAGTAAAAGGCACATGACAGCCCACTTGGAGTTTGCCAAAAGGCACCTAAAGGACTCTCAGACCATGAGAAACAAGATTCTCTGGTCTGATTAAACCAAGATTGAACTCTTTGGCCTGAATGTCATGTGTCACGTCTGGAGGAAAATTAGTACCATCCCTACGGTGAAGCATGGTGGTGGCACCGTCATGCTGTGGAGATGTTTTTCAGCAGCAGTGCAAGTTGTCTACTGATATTGGTGTAATTTCTCACCTATTTTGTCAGAAGGAAAGTTAATTTCCCCTCAGGCACATGCATTTGTTCTTTGTTATTATGAAGGTAATTTGTGTAGAATGTACTTTTCCCCTCATTCACCCCATCTCTTTACGTTGCTTATTTATATTCAGTGGCCTGACTGCGTCCAGACTGTCAAAGGCCCATCCTGGTAGATCTGAACCTAATGCAGCTTGGAGTGATCAGATGACAGAAGTCACATTAAGGTGCCAGGTGTAACTGAGGCCATAGATGCTCCATATCCATTACTTTGAGTGTTTTATATAATATGACTAAATGTGTTTCTGTGTTGCAGGAGCAGTCAAGAAATGGAACGGCAAGGCCACAGAACTTGATATAATCAGAGCTGTGGGAGACCTTTTCAAGCCCCTGGTAGAGCCTGGGGTGGTGTTTACCACTCCACCACGCCTTCAGCAGGCTGGAAAAGTGGGATTGATCTGTTTTTCATACTAAGAGGGACCAGGAGTCTGTTGATTGGTCAGTCATTGGGTTAATTTGTTGAAATCAAATCAAGCTTTATTTATACAGCACCTTTCAGACATGGATGCAACACAATGGTTTCACAAAAAAAACCAAAAAAATGAAAATAAACAGAAATATTTAGTACACAACAAACAGAAGATTAACAACTGAAAGACTAATGAACATTCTAAGGAAATGCCATTGATTAAAATATTAATTGGATGCAATATCCAACCCAAAATATAACTTGTTTTTTAGGAGGGTCTCTGAAAGACACTATGGGGGTGTCCACTGGAAGTTGACTAGTAACAACAACTGGGACCTAAAAGACACCCACCATGAGACCCACTAAATCTGCCCAAGAAGAGGAAAACAAAAGAAAAACCCACACCAAACTTAAAGACAGGAAGCAAACCAAAAAGGTGGAACAACTAAAGGTGTTGACTCTCCACATGTATCAAGACAACTGGAGCACTGGGCCAGACACTCTTAAATAGAACCTGGACCAGCTCAGGTGAAACACCTTCCCACTAACGAGATGGACAAGCCAGCACAGGTGTAACACATACTGACTAACGAGGTGACACCAATCAGTGCGTCCTACGTGCTAACGAGCTAGACGTGCTAACGAGCTAGACGTGCTAACGAGCTAGACGTGCTAACGGAGCTAGACGTGCTAACGAGCTAGACGTGCTAACGAGCTAGACGTGCTAACGTCCAACCTCAAAACATAAATGCAAAAACCAAAGCCTGTAACACCTTCCCAACAATCAGTGCGTCTACGTGCAAACGAGCTAGACGTGCTGACTTAGCTAGACGTGCTAACGAGCTAGACGTGCTGACGGAGCTAGACGGGCTAACGAGCTAGACGTGCTAACGAGCTAGACGGGCTAACGAGCTAGACGGGCTAACGAGCTAGACGTGCTAACGAGCTAGACGGGCTAACGAGCTAGACGGGCTAACGAGCTAGACGTGCTAACGAGCTAGACGGGCTAACGAGCTAGACGGGCTAACGAGCTAGACGTGCTAACGAGCTAGACGGGCTATACGTGCTAACGAGCGAGACGTGCTAACGAGCGAGACGTGCTAACGGGCTATACATGCTAACGAGCGAGACGTGCTAACGAGCTAGACAGGCTAACGGGTTATACGTGCTAACGAGCGAGACGTGCTAACGAGCTATACGGGCTAACGAGCTAGACGGGCTAACGAGCTAGACGTGCTAACGAGCTAGACGGGCTAACGGGCTATACGTGCTAACGAGCTATACGCGCTAACGAGCTAGACGCGCTAACGAGCTATACGGGCTAACGAGCTAGACGTGCTAACGAGCTATATGGGCTAACGAGCTAGACGTGCTAACGAGCTAGACGTGCTAACGAGCTAGACGGGCTAACGAGCTAAACGGGCTAACGAGCTAAACGTGCTAACGGGCTATACGTGCTAACGAGCTATACGCGCTAACGAGCTAGACGCGCTAACGAGCTATACGGGCTAACGAGCTAGACGTGCTAACGAGCTATATGGGCTAACGAGCTAGACGTGCTAACGAGCTAGACGTGCTAACGAGCTAGACGGGCTAACGAGCTAAACGGGCTAACGAGCTAAACGTGCTAACGAGCTAGACGGGCTAACGAGCTAAACGGGCTAACGAGCTAAACGTGCTAACGGGCTATACGTGCTAACGAGCGAGAAGTGTCAACAATTAAAAACAAGAAAAACACATTTCTAAATAATAATATATAATCAAAATATTTTTGTATCCTTTTTCTTACTATAGAATCCTAAAACTCACTAGCTTCTAGAACTCTCATCTTCCTAAAACTCACTAGCTTCTAGAACACTCATCTTCCTAAAACTGACTAGCTTCTAGAACTCTCATCTTCCTAAAACTCACTAGCTTCTAGAACTCTCATCTTCCTAAAACTCACTAGCTTCTAGAACTCTCATCTTCCTAAAACTCACTAGCTTCTAGAACTCTCGTCTTCCTAAAACTCACTAGCTTCTTGAACTCTCATCCCCTCGGAACCCAAACAAAACTCATCTCCAATACGGAAAAACGTGCAGTCAAAATAAATTGTAATGCACTGACAAAACACAAATCTTTTTGACTGCCCACCCTTGAGACAATCAGCAACCAAGTTGTCCTTATCATGGACATGTCTGATTTCAAGAGGAAACTCCTGCAATATCGTAGTAACTTTCCACCTCACTGCAGAGCTTCTCTCTCTTTTCAGGGTTCACTAGATAGGCATGTTGTTGGATCAGGGACCAGTCCCCAATGTCATGCTCTAGTACATTTGGTTTGGCACATCTGAGAATGAACCCAGATATTCTAAAAGCAGGGCAACAATGTCAATATAATTGTACCCAAAAATTGTCAGTCGGTTGCATAATTAATAATTATTACTAAATGTTAAATGAATTGTAAATATGAAATATCAAAACGAAATATACACCCCTTTGTTAATATCTGTTGGCAATAATTTACTTAATGGTGAGGCATGAAATAATAAAAATGTATCTTTTGTCAGGCTGAATGTTTGAAATATGAGGTGATTTGAGTCATGCTTCTTCAGTAGTGGAATAAAGACAATTAGCATTTGGATGTTGTAAATAAATACTGGAGTGATGTATGATTGTTAATAAAATTGATTATAGACCAATTTATTATACTGTGTCCATGTGTATAGGCTGCAAGTACGTTGAAATGAAGCTGTTTTCAAGTCATTGAAAAAAACAACCAGAAAAACATCTCAATTTTCACTTTCAACCGAATGTATATTGGTCTTATTTAGTCTTATTTTCAACATCTTTTCAATTACATTTTGCTAAGTGGGATATTTCATTGATATCATGAAACAACTCCTTCATGTATGTTTTACGTTGAAATGAAGTTGTTTGAGTATTTTAGCAAAACAACATATTTTGCTAGGTGGGATAGCCCCAATGTCAAAACACAGTTTTAACGTGTCCAAATCAATAACCAATATGCAGAAACAGTTTGTGATATATTGAAAACCTAAACATAAAATGTGCTATGTACACATACATCTGCCACAATAATCATATTACTTGTATTTATTTAAACAAGCACCTTATAAACTGCACAAGCACCAAAAACACTGTTGTTTTGACAAGTAGCAATAAATCACTGATATCGATTAGGGGGGAAATCAGGTTGTACGTGATGTTGAAACTAACACAACTAAAAAAACACATGGAAATGGGAGATATATTTTACCTCACTGGTTAGAACACAACCTGCAGAAGACAGTCAGCTACATTTTGGAGTGATGCATTTAAATTTAGGGGTCACTAAACAAAGGAACGCAACACTTATGTCATCACTCATCGATATCATGTTGAAATCAGTTGTACGACAGGAGATGAGGTTGCACGTCCTGTTAAAACTAACAGCTCAAAAACCACACGGAATCTGGGAATAATGTTTACATCCCTGGTTAGAGGACAACTTGTAGAAAACAGCCAGATACATTTTGATTCAAGTCCAACGCGATAAGTGTAACAAGTCTTTTGTTTGTCACTTTTTGTAAAAAAAATAAATCCACTGTGTTAAATCTCCTGTTAAACACACAGATGAGAGTTCTAAGAACCCATCTAACAACCTCCAATTCTGATGCAATAACTGCATTATAGCATCATCTTGTCATTTCTGTTCTGACAATGTATTTTCTGATGTGTAATCAGATTTCTTTTATCAGAGTATCTCTTCCCACACTGATTACAGCTAAAAGGTTTCTCTCCTGTGTGTGTTCTCTGGTGTACAGCCAGATGACTAGATGTAGTAAAACTCTTCCCGCATTGAGCACAGCTAAAATATTTCTCTCCTGTGTGCGTTCTCTGGTGTACAGTCAGATGGCTAGATGTAGTAAAACTCTTCTCACATTGATCACAGCTATAATGTTTCTCTCCTGTGTGTGTTCTCTGGTGTACAGTCAGATGGCTAGATGTAGTAAAACTCTTCCCACATAGATCACAGCTATATGATTTCTCTCCTGTGTGGATTCTCTGATGAATTTTAATGCCTGCTGAGGAGGTGAATCTCTTCCCACAGTCAGAGCAGCGGTGAGATTTCTTCCCTGTGGGTCTCCGCTGGTGTTTCTTGAGGTGTTCTGATGTGGAGAGACTCTTCTCTGCCTCGTCAGCATCATGATGTTGTTGAGGCTCCCCAGAGGATCCACGATAGTCACGTCTCTCTCCTGTGTGAACAACAAAGTCAGACAGATGATTAAAGGCCCACAACAACAGAAATCCACTGCAAAAGGTGATACCCAGAGCGTACCCACGATGCTGTAGAACAACTGAAGTCTTTAATGAATGTTAAAATTGTTTGACAATTGTCTTAAAACCTGTTGTGGATAGGGGGCAGTGTTTTCATGGCCGGATGAAAAAAACGTACCCGATATAAACTGGTTACTACTCTTGCCCAGAAACTAGAATATGCATATTATTAGTAGATTTCGATAGAAAACACTCTGAAGTTTGAATGGTGTCTGTGAGTATAACAGAACTCATATGGCAGGCAAAAACCTGAGAAACAGTCAACCAGGAAGTGGAGGATTTGAGAAATGTAGTTCTTTCTAGTCCCTTTCGAAACTACAGTATCTGTGGGGTCACGTTGCACTTTCTAAGGCTTCCATTGGCTGTCTAAAACCTGAGAAACAGTCAACCAGGAAGTGGAGGATCTGAGAAATGTAGTTCTTTCTAGTCCCTTTCGAAACTACAGTATCTGTGGGGTCACGTTGCACTTTCTAAGGCTTCCATTGGCTGTCTAAAACCTGAGAAACAGTCAACCAGGAAGTGGAGGATCTGAGAAATGTAGTTCTTTCTAGTCCCTTTAGAAACTACAGTATCTGTGGGGTTACGTTGCACTTTCTAAGGCTTCCATTGGCTGTCTAAAGCCTGAGAAACAGTCAACCAGGAAGTGGAGGATCTGAGAAATGTAGTTCTTTCTAGTCCCTTTAGAAACTACAGTATCTGTGGGGTTACGTTGCACTTTCTAAGGCTTCCATTGGCTGTCTAAAGCCTTCAGAAAGTGGTTTGAGCCTTCTCCTGTCACTGGGCAGATTATAGGAGCTCAGTTACTGAGTAGCCTGCCTGGCAACAAAGGGATTGGATATGCGCGGTCACGCTGTTCCTTCTTTTTCTCGTTGAATGAATATGCTATTGTCCGGTTTGAATATTATCGCATTTCTACCTTAAAAATACCATAAAGATTGATTTTAAACAGCGTTTGACATACTTCTAAGTACAGTAATGGAACATTTAGACTTTTTGTGTCTCTAATTGCGCTCGGGCGTTAGCCTTTGGCTAGTGACCTGAACGCACGAACATAACGGAGGTATTTGGACATAAACATTGATTATTTCGAACAAAAACAAAATTTCTTGTGGAAGTAGCAGTCCTGGGAGTGCATTCTGATGAAGATCAGCAAAGGTAATACAATATTTCTAATACTAATTCTGAGTTTAGGTTGCCCCGAACTTGGCTGGTGTCTGAATAGCTCGCTGTGATGGCGAGCTATGTACTCAGAATATTGAAAAATGTGCTTTCTCCGTAAAGCTATTTTAAAATCTGAGACAGCGGTTGGATAAAGGAGTAGTCTATCTATAATTCTTAAAATAATTGTTATGTATTTTGTCAACGTTTATGATGAGTATTTTTGTAAATTCACCGTAAGTTTTTGGTGGGAAATACATTTTCTGAACATCACGCGCCAATGTAAAATGCTGTTTTTGGATATAAATATGAACGTTATCGAACAAAACATACATGTATTGTATAACATAATGTCCTAGGAGTGTCATCTGATGAAGATCGTCAAAGGTTAGTGCTTCATTTCGCTGTGTTTTGGGTTTTATTGACACATGTCCTTCCTTAGACAAAAATAATCACACAGCCATTTTCCATGTACTCTCCTAACATAATCTAATGTTTTGCTTTCACTGTAAAGCCTTTTGAAATCAGACAATGTGGTTACATCAAGGAGAAGTATATCTTTAAAATGGTATAAAATAGTTGATTGTTTGAGAAAATTGAATTGTTGTATTTTTGTTGTTTTTGTATTTTGCGCCATGCGATTCCATTGGCTGTTGGCTAGGGGTTCCGCTAGCAGAACGTCTGTCCTCAACAGGTTTAAGACAGTCAAGTGAGCAACAATAGTCATATTATCTTGTTTTCACATTAGAAGCAACATCGATGAATGTAGGCTAGAAATAAGTTATTAATGTTTCTCTCCTAAGCAGTGTGCCAGATGGCTTTTGGTCTCCAATATAGGCCCCTTTCTGTGTTTGCTAAAATTGCGGCACGAGGGCGATGTTCACTCAATTTGGTTGCAATCTCCCTGCTAATGAGGAAACCGCTAGTTATGGATGTAGTATATCTGGTAATGAGGAAACCACTAGTTATGGATGTAGTATATCTGGTAATGAGGAAACCACTAGTTATGGATGTAGTATATCTGGTAATGAGGAAACCACTAGTTATGGATGTAGTATATCTGGTAATGAGGAAACCACTAGTTATGGATGTAGTATATCTGGTAATGAGGAAACCACTAGTTATGGATGTAGTATATCTGGTAATGAGGAAACCACTAGTTATGGATGTAGTATATCTGGTAATGAGGAAACCACTAGTTATGGATGTAGTATATCTGCCTGGAGCAAAAATGGTGAGCGAAGATTTTCGTTTTTCACAATGTATTCTGAATATTACAGCGCAAGATCAGGAGTGCTACTCAAGGAAACTCACATTAAGCTCTGTGTGTATTCACTAATTCACCACTGTGGGGGAAACTCAGGGGAGTTCTCATAGGCTGAATGCATTTCCAGGTTGCTTATGAGTGCATTTCACACTATTTTGGATTATAACTGTAAGGCTCGTTTGAATGTCCTGCTTAATAAAATGTTTGTTTTATTGTTGCAAATCAACTGCTTTATACTTAAAAAACATTTCTACCAGTAAAATGTTATTTGGCTAGCTTTGCCATCAGCCTGACAATGAGGATTTGTACACTAAGTGTTTAACAAATTGGCCCATAACTTCACCTAAAAACAACATAGACCCACTGTAGGACCCATAACTTCACCTAACAACAACATAGACCTACTGTAGGACCCATAACTTCCCCTAACAATAACATAGACCTACTGTAGGACCCATAACTTCACCTAACAATAACATAGACCTACTGTAGGACCCATAACTTCACCTAACAACAACATAGACCTAGGACTATATATTTCATATTTCAGGTGAAACAAGGAAACTAAAATGTCTTTGTCATGACATTTCATAACCTGATAATTTTGTGAATAATCCCACTAGGCTACTCTGTAATGTGATGTCATTCTAAATGTCCTGAATAAAGGAAAATAGCTCTGTGTGTTGTACAATAGCCTATCCATCAAGGAACAGTTCTCTACACATGATGAGCTAAGTATCTCTGTGTCCAGACAGACTAATAAGACCCTACTGTAAATCAAGTAGACAATAACACATTATAAACATCAATTTGTTTGGGATGTTGGATCCAACGTGGAGCACGGCATAACTGTCTTTACCAGAGTAATGAATGAAGAAGCACTTTGGTTGTTGTTGCATGTCATGATGTTTGTCATGTGACTGTCATTCAGAGAAATGATATCCTGGATCAGCTGATGATAGTTGAACATGTGAATTACCAGTGGTTGTATCTCTCTAGGTCATGCCAGTAGGTTACAGTAGGTTGTAACTCTCTAGATCATGCCAGTAGGCTACAGTAGGTTGTAACTCTCTAGGTCATGCCAGTAGGCTACAGTATGTTGTATCTCTCTAGGTCATGCCAGTAGGTTACAGTAGGTTGTAACTCTCTAGGTCATGCCAGTAGGCTACAGTAGGTTGTAACTCTCTAGGTCATGCCAGTAGGCTACAGTAGGTTGTATCTCTCTAGGTCATGCCAGTAGGCTACAGTAGGTTGTAACTCTCTAGGTCATGCCAGTAGGCTACAGTAGGTTGTATCTCTCTAGGTCATGCCAGTAGGTTGTAACTCTCTAGGTCATGCCAGTAGGCTACAGTAGGTTGTATCTCTCTAGGTCATGCCAGTAGGTTACAGTAGGTTGTATCTCTCTAGGTCATGCCAGTAGGTTACAGTAGGTTGTATCTCTCTAGGTCATGCCAGTAGGTTACAGTAGGTTGTAACTCTCTAGGTCATGCCAGTAGGCTACAGTAGGTTGTATCTCTCTAGGTCATGCCAGTAGGTTACAGTAGGTTGTACCTCTCTAGGTCATGACAGTAGGTTGTAACTCTCTAGGTCATGCCAGTAGGCTACAGTAGGTTGTATCTCTCTAGGTCATGCCAGTAGGTTACAGTAGATTGTATCTCTCTAGGTCATGCCAGTAGGTTGTAACTCTCTAGGTCATGCCAGTAGGTAACAGTAGGTTGTAACTCTAGGTCATGCCAGTAGGTTACAGTAGGTTGTATCTCTCTAGGTCATGACAGTAGGTTACAGTAGGTTGTAACTCTCTAGGTCATGCCAGTAGGTTACAGTCGGTTGTAACTCTCTAGGTCATGCCAGTAGGTTACAGTAGGTTGTATCTCTCTAGGTCATGCCAGTAGGTTACAGTAGGTTGTATCTCTCTAGGTCATGCCAGTAGGTTACAGTAGGTTGTATCTCTCTAGGTCATGCCAGTAGGTTACAGTAGGTTGTATCTCTCTTGGTCATGCCAGTGGGCTACAGTAGGTTGTATCTCTCTAGGTCATGCCAGTAGGTTACAGTAGGTTGTAACTCTAGGTCATGCCAGTAGGTTACAGTAGGTTGTAACTCTCTAGGACATGCCAGTAGGTTACAGTAGGTTGTATCTCTCTAGGTCATGCCAGTAGGTTACAGTAGGATGTAACTCTCTAGGTCATGCCAGTAGGCTACAGTAGGTTGTATCCAAGTGGAAACAATTATCAACCCAATGTGGAAAGTGTTGAATTTGGTCAACAACAAAATGAATGGCTTATTTGCTACGTGAGGTTAACTTGATCTAACAGAAGTTTCGTAATGATTAAGTTGTTATGTGGACACGTGACATACCGACAACTTTGATAAAACACTATAGGAGTTGTCTCCAGATCGCTATGCATATTCATGCTAGTAGCTTAGCATCTCTCTCCATTGAATACAGGCGGTTGACGACAACAACCCTCATAGAATATAAACAATAGATTACAATAATAACATGTATCCACCAATCCAAAGACAGGATAGGCAGGAGATAGACAACCCACAGTGCAGCTTTGTGGACAACGACTCCCCTTGTTAGGACAGAGAGACATCTTGTCAGTATATCCATAATCTTTGGTGTAGCCAACCCAACTCTCACATGGCTCTATTGGGGGTCACGGTGTGTAGTAAAACATCACTACATTAAAATCACTACATGCCGTGGCCCCCAGTCTGCGGTCAGCAGATAGACCCTTCTCAAATATATATGTTAAGTCACTTTTTGGAAACGGAACGGAGAAAACAAGGGGTAGCTTGTTCTCTACGTCGTCTGATTCTAGACATATCAGTCATCATCCCAGGACCCTCCGTTGAAGAGGTATTGACGAGCCAACTCCGAATATCCAAAGTTAAAAACTAATTGAAGGTGGTACTTACTGGTGTTACTCAGATCTCCTGTCTCCTCCTCTTCATCTTTCAATGTGACAGTAATCTCTCCTTCCTTCTTCACTCCAAAAACGGCATCATCCTCTTCTTCCTCTTGTTTAACTGTAACGTCTTTCTCTTCTTCTTTCACTGTAACAGCCTCACCCTCTACTTGTTTTTGTATTGTAACATCCTCCTCTTCCTTCTCCTCTTTCACGACAATGTTCAGCCCCAGAGCTTCTTTCTCCGTCCAGCAGACCTCCTCTTCTTTAACAGGAGGGGAGTAGTTTAGGGAGCTCATGTTCGGGGATGTTAGCTAGCTAGCTATCATTAGCGACTAGGCTAATGCTAACTTAACCAGCCAGCTACTATAGCTGACTAATAAAAAATTACGTAATATTAAATTAAATAGGTTAACAAGTAGATACGACAGAAGTGTGTCTAAAACACAGTAGGTAATATAGACCGAAAGCGTATAAATAGGTTGAATCTTTCGGCTATGTTGGCTAGCAAGCTACCGAGGTGGTTGACGAGCTGTTTATGAAGAACCGTCCACTAGATTATACGTCACGCTGCAGCATCGCCTGAAAGACGCACATCGCCGTCTGCTGACTGGAGGGAAACGCAGTTGAGGATCAGATTTTATTTTCAGAAAATATTATTTTACATGGATTTAATTAAATAATACTATTATATTGAGACATACAAAGACAGGGATGTGTTGGTTGATTAATGCGAATAAAACATGTTTACTACAGCACATTTAAGGCAGTTTCATTAAGTCAAACAACATCTAAATAAGTAGCCATCTACTGTCGGTCGATACTGCTCCTACATGGACTAACAATACACCATGTAGATGTATATAATGAACAGACTAGGTCTATACTGCTCCTACATGGTGTAACAATACATCATGTAGATGTATATAATGAACAGACTAGGTCTATACTGCTCCTACATGGTGTAACAATACATCATGTAGATGTATATAATGAACAGACTAGGTCTATACTGCTCCTACATGGTGTAACAATACATCATGTAGATGTATATAATGAACAGACTAGGTCTATACTGCTCCTACATGGTGTAACAATACATCATGTAGATGTATATAATGAACAGACTAGGTCTATACTGATCCTACATGGTGTAACAATACATCATGTAGATGTATATAATGAACAGACTAGGTCTATACTGCTCCTACATGGTGTAACAATACATCATGTAGATGTATATAATGAACAGACTAGGTCTATACTGATCCTACATGGTGTAACAATACATCATGTAGATGTATATAATGAACAGACTAGGTCTATACTGCTCCTACATGGTGTAACAATACATCATGTATGAACAGACTAGGTCTATACTGCTCCTACATGGTGTAACAATACAGTGCATTCGGAAAGTATTCAGACCCCTTCACTTTTTCCACATTTTGTTACATTACAGCCTTATTCTAAAATGATTAACACTACCGTTCAAAAGGTTGGAGTCACTTAGAAATGTTCTTGTTTTTGAAAGAAAAAACACTTTTTTTGTCCATTAAAATAACATCAAATTGATCAGAAATACAGTGTAGACATTGTTAATGTTGTAAATGACTATTGTAGCTGGAAACGGCTGATTTTTTATGGAATATCTACATAGGTGTACAGAGGCCCATTATCAGCAACCATCACTCCTGTGTTCCAATGCCACGTTGTGTTAGCTAATCCAAGTTTATCATTTTAAAAGGCTAATTGATCATTAGAAAACCCTTTTGCAATTATGTTAGCACAGCTGAAAACTGTTGTGCTGATTTAACAAAGCTTTTGTAAACAGTGTTGTTGCATAACAATCAGGGAGTAGAACAACAATAATTATCACCCTCTTGACCAATCTTCCCTCCCCTTAACATTGGGTTGATTCAGACCCTGTCAGTGTACCAGGTGGACATTGGGTTTGATTCAGACCCTGTCAGTGTACCAGGTGGACATTGGGTTGATTCAGACCCTGTCAGTGTACCAGGTGGACATTGGGTTTGATTCAGAGCCTGCCAGTGTACCAGGTGGACATTGGGTTTGATTCAGACCCTGCCAGTGTACCAGGTGGACATTGGGTTTGATTCAGACCCTGTCAGTGTACCAGGTGGACATTGGGTTGATTCAGACCCTGTCAGTGTACCAGGTGGACATTGGGTTTGATTCAGACCCTGTCGGTGTACCAGGTGGACATTGGGTTTTATTCAGACCCTGTCAGTGTACCAGGTGGACATTTGGTTTGATTCAGACCCTGCCAGTGTGCCAGGTGGACATTGGGTTTGATTCAGACCCTGCCAGTGTACCAGGTGGACATTGGGTTTAATTCAGACCCTGCCAGTGTACCAGGTGGACATTGGATTTGATTCAGACCCTGCCAGTGTACCAGGTGGACATTGGGTTTGATTCAGACCCTGCCAGTGTACCAGGTGGACATTGGTTTTGATTCAGACCCAGCCAGCATGGCCAGAAATGTATTCCAAGGTCAGTAACTTAGAACCACAGAACCACCCCAGACCTTTCATGCATGACTAAAAACACCTAAGTATTAGATTTACTGCCATGGTCTAGTATGTCACTGCATCAGACACCATTCACAATGCTGGCTGAGGTACGAGTAAAACATGACATATTATTTCCTAACCATTCACAATGCTGGCTGAGGTACGAGTAAAACATGACATATTATTTCCTAACCATTCACAATGCTGGCTGAGGTACGAGTGAAACATGAAATATCATTTCCTAACCATTCACAATGCTGGCTGAGGTACGAGTAAAACATGACATATTATTTCCTAACCATTCACAATGCTGGCTGAGGTACGAGTAAAACATGACATATTATTTCCTAACCATTCACAATGCTGGCTGAGGTACGAGTAAGACATTTTACATTTTAGTCATTTAAAGACGCTCTTATCCAGAGCGACTTACAGTAGGGAATACATACATTTCATGCATTTTTTTTGTACTGGCCCCCCGTGGGAATCAAACCCATAACCCTGGCGTTGCACACACCATGCTCTACCAACTGAACCACAGGAACATATTATTTCCTAACCATTCACAATGCTGGCTGAGGTACGAGTAAAACATGACATATTATTTCCTAACCATTCACAATGCTGGCTGAGGTACGAGTAAAACATGACATATTATTTCCTAACCATTCACAATGCTGGCTGAGGTACGAGTAAAACATGACATTATTTCCTAACCATTCACAATGCTGGCTGAGGTACGAGTAAAACATGACATTATTTCCTAACCATTCACAATGCTGGCTGAGGTACGAGTAAAACATAACATATTATTTCCTAACCATTCACAATGCTGGTTGGGGTACGAGTAAAACATGACATATTATTTCCTAACCATTCACAATGCTGGCTGAGGTACGAGTAAGACATTTTACATTTTAGTCATTTAGCAGACGCTCTTATCCAGAGCAACTTACAGTAGTGAACAGTTCACTTAATTGTCCATTGAAATACATTTTGACAATTTAATCATTACTACATTAAGGCCTGATTGCTGGAGTGCTGCAGAGATGATTGTCCTTCTGGAAGGTTCTCCCATCTCCACAGAGGAACTCTGGAGCTATGTCAGAGTGACCATCAGGTTCTTGTTCACCTCCCTGACCAAGACCCTTCTCCCACGATTTCTCAGTTTGGCCGGGCGGCCGGCTCTAGGAAGAGTCTTGGTGGTTCCAAACTTCTTCCATTTAAGAATGATGGAGGCCACTGTGTTCTTGGGGACCTTCAATGCTGAAGACATTTTTTGGTACCCTTCCACAGATCTGTGCCTCGACACAATCCTGTCTCAGAGCAATATGGACAATTCCTTTGACCTCATGGCTCGGTTTTTGTTCTGACATGCACTGTCAACTGTGGGACCTTATATAGACAGGTGTGAGCCTTTCCTAATCATGTCCAATCAATTGAATTTACCACAAGTGGACTCCAATCAAGTTGTAGAAACATTTCAAGGAAGATCAATTGAATCAGGATGCATCTGAGCTCAATTTCGAGTCTCATATCAAAGGGTCTGAATACTTAAGTAAATACATTTGTAAAAATGTTTTAAAAAAATGATTTTGTTTTGTCATTATGGGTTATTGTGATGTAATTATGGGGTATTGATTATTCAATTATAACATTATTCAACTTTAGAATAAGGCTGTAATGTAACTAAATGTGTAAAAAGTGAAGGGGTCTGAATACTTAATGAATGCACTGTATACCCCTTGCAGTTTTGTACACAGTCATGTGATATGTGGTATAGAAGAGTCCAATCTTAGGAGAGTATATGGGAAGCACTATACTGTGTGTCTGCAGGTGTCTATCTGGTCAAAACCACTGATACAGGAGCCCCTCCACCCTCTGGTGGGATGGATCATGTCAACAGAGAAACCTAGATTCAAATACTTAGATTTGTGTGTATTGGGTATATGTCGTGAAATTGTTAGATATTACTTATTAGATATTACTGCACTGTCGGAGCTAGAAACACAAGCATTTCATTACACCCACAATAATATCTGCTAAACATGTGTATGTGACCAATAAAATGTGATTTTGATTTGAATTAAATGTCCTATTTATCAAAGATGCTTTTGGCTGGAGTCAAAATGACTCCAAAGGATTTGAATTTGTTAAAAGTCCATATTGATACAGAAACACTAAACCATGATTTAGATGTATTAACAACCAGTTGATTGACAAAGTCATGAAAAATTTGAAGAATTGAATAAAATACATTTTGGCTATGATAAAAGACATGCCTCTGGGGTCAAAATGATCCATGTCAGAAGTATGGTTCAATGAAAATATGTAGTGGGTGTAAAGTTTGTTTCAATTTCTCACTCATTAAACACGAATCAATCAACACATGCTTCTCTTTGAACGACTTAATATAATATTAACCTTTTCTGAAATAAATGAAAAATAAACGTTTGGTTCCTCAACTGCGTTGCCCCCTCCAGTCAGCAGATGGCGATGTGCGTCTTTTAGGTTCAGGCGAAGCTGCCAGTGTGACGTATAATCTAGTGGACGGGACGCTCCTTCAACAACAACAGCTAGTCAGACACCTCGGTAGCTTTCTAGCAAACATAGCTACAATATTCACGCTCTTTACACTGGTTTGGTGTATACTAGTCGCTGTGTATTAAACACACTTCTGTCGTATGTACTTGTTGGCACATTTAATTATATATTTACGTTGTTTGTCAGCTAGCTGGTTTGCTAAGTTAGCTTAGAACTAGGCTAGTCGCTAATGTTAGCTAGCTAACATCCCCGACCATGAGTTCACTAAGCTACTCTCCTCCTGCTAAAGAAGAGGTCAGTTGGACGGAGAAAGAAGCTCTAGTGAAAGAGGAGGAGGAAGAGAAAGATGTTACAATACAAAAACAAGTAGAGGGTGAGGCTGTTACCGTGAAAGAAGAGGAAGACGCGTTCAGAGTGAAAGAGGAGGAAGCTGTTTTTGGAGTGAAGGAGGAGGAGGAAGAAGAAGAGGAGGAAACTGGATATCTGGTCCCGGTTTCCCAAACGCATCTTAAGGCGTCCAATGGTTCTAACGGTGAACTTAGCAATAAGATGGTTTTGAGAAACCGTTCCCTGATTAACACTAGTAAGTACTGTCTTAAATACAGAGGCACAAACTCTGCAGTTGTTTAACTGATGTGTGGTGTTAAAGGGGAAATATGCAATAGCTACATCCATATTTAGACTTTAAATTATTTATTTATAACCATTGATTCTTGAAGAATATAACACATGCCTCATGAGCTTAGTTCAACTGTTGTACCCCATCAGAACCCCAAATAAGCTTTTTTTACTCCAATGTTTAGAAACAATGTAAACCAACACTGTATAGCCTCAACATGGTTAAAACTATGTTGATATCATGGATGGTCAGTCCTTGCATCCATAGGTCTGTCTGTGAGTTTGAGAGTAGTTACATTTCTCCAGACCCATCATCATCTTATTACCAAGACAGTGATGGAATTACAACTTTGTTATTGTTTCAATTGCAGATTGATTGATTGTTGTGTGGCTTGTTTAAAGGGGCAACCTAGTTTTAAACAGAAACAAAATGGCTGTCCAGAGACTTGGTTTGGTAAACAGCTGAGGGATGGGGGCTGGAGAAATGTAACCACTCTCACATTCATAGAGGAAGCTATTGTATCAACCTTAATCCAAAACCTAGGGACCTTGTCAAGAACTTCAGACATCTTGGTGTAACAGTTATAAGATGTTGACTTGACAGTTGCTGGACCCAGGTTTGAGTCCAGCTCAGGGCTACCGCCTGAATTGACTACACTATAAATACAAGGACTGGCCACCCATGAGGTCAAAATTATAGTTTTAACCTGATTTCAAGGCTTTATAGTATATTCTATAATTGGCAGTTAAGATTTGCTGTGGGGGTCAAATTGGAAGTTTACATACACTTATGTTGGCGTCATTAAAACTCGTTTTTCAACCACTCCACACATTTCTTGTTAACTAACTGTAATTTTGGCAAGTCGGTTAGGACATCTACTTTGTGCATGACACAAGTAATTTTTTCAACAGTTGTTTACAGACACATTATTTCACTTATAATTCACTGAATCACAATTCCAGTGGGTTTGAAGTTTACATACACTAAGTTGACTGTGCCTTTAAACAGCTTGGAGAATTCCAGAGAATTATGCCATGGCTTTAGAAGCTTCTGATAGGCTAATTGACATCATTTGAGTCAATTGGAGGTGTACCTGTGGATGTGTTTCAAGGCATACCTTCAAACTCGGTGCCTCTTTGCTTGACATCATGGGAATATCAAAAGAAATCAGCCAAGACCTCAGTCTGGGTCATCCTTGGGAGCAATTTCCAAACGCCTGAAGGTACCACGTTCATCTGTACAAACAATAGTACGCAAGTATAAACACCATGGGACCACGCAGCTGTCATACCGCTCAGGATAGAGACGCGTTCTGTCTCCTAGAGATTAACGTACTTTGGTGCGAAAAGAGCAAATCAATCCCAGAACAACAGCAAAGGACCTTGTGAAGATGCTGGAGGAAACAGGTACAAAAGTATCTATATCCAAAGTAAAACGAGTCCTATATCTGAAAGGCCGCTCACCAAGGAAGAAGCCACTGCTCCAAAACTGCCATAAAAAAAGCCAGACTACGGTTTGCTTTTTTTATGGGGACAAAGATCGTACATTTTGAAAAAATGTCATCTGGTCTGATTATACAAAAATAAAACTGTTTGGCCATAATGACCATCGTTATGTTTGGAGGGAAAAGGGGGAGGCTTGCAAGCCGAAGAACACCATCCCAACTGTGAAGCACAGGGGTGGCAGCATCATATTGTGGGGGTGCTTTGCTGCAATAGGGACTAGTGCAGTTCACAAAATAGATGGCATCATGAGGAAGGAAAAGTATGTCGATATATTGAAGCAATATCTCAAGACATCCGTCAGGAAGTTAAAGCTTGGTTGCAAGTGAGTCTTCCATATGGACAATGACCCCAAGCATACTTCCAAAGTTGTGGCAAAATGGCTTAAGGACAACAAAGTCAAGGTATTGGAGTGGCCATCACAAAGCCCTGACCTCAATCCTATAGAACATTTGTGGGCAGATCTGAAAAAGCGTGTACGAGCAAGGAGACCTACAAACCTGACTCAGTTACACCAACTCTGTCAGGAGGAATGGGACAAAATTCACCCAACTTATTGTGGGAGGCTACCCAAAACGTTTGACCCAAGTTAAACAATTTAAAGGCAATGCTACCAAATGCTAATTGAGTGTATGTAAACTTCTGACCCACTGGGAATGTGATGAAAGAAATAAAAGCTAAAATAAATCATTCTCTCTACTATTATTCTGACATTTCACATTCTTAAAATAAAGTGGTGATCCTACTTGACCTAAGACAGGGAAGAATTTCCACTCTGATTAAATGTTAGGAATTGTGAGAAACTGAGTTTAAATGTATTTGGCTAATGTGTATGTAAACTTCCGACTTCAACTATATACCTAGATTCAATTACATTAAGGGTGAAACATACCTAGATTCAATAACATTTATATGATTCAATAACATTAATGAATTGGTTTGAAACCTTTGTTTTAGAACCTTCTCAAAGTTGGTGCCTTGATGGTTTCTCACTCGTACCCTGACTTTATAAAAGGGATTTTGGGACAATTAGCTTAGTTTATAACGTGTATTTTAGGAACTGCGTGTCACAGCATGACAATGTGAACATGATTGGTCGACAGTCTCTTGGATGGGCATTAAACATTTGAATAAAGTTGTAATTTAACAAAATGTGGAAAAGGGGAAGGGGTCTGAACTTTCTGAATGCTCTATGTTTTATTACATTATTCAAATGTAACCTTTATTTAACTAGACAAGTCAGTTAAGAACAAATTATTTTTTACAATGACGGACGACGCTTGGCCAATTGTGCGTCTCCCTATGGGACTCCCAATCACGGCCGGTTGGGATACAGCCAGGATTCGAACCAGGGTCTGTAGTGACGCCTCAAGCACTGAAATGCAGTGCCTTAGACCGCTGCACCATACGGGAGCCCCAAAATCATCTTCTAGTGCTGTCCCCAACTAAAATAAATCTTGGCCAACCAAGAGTCTAATTTTGTTTCTACCAATCGATTGGTTGAAAATTTCTAATGTGTATTTTTCCATATATAAACACCACCCACGTGTATTAATAAAATAAAAATTATTCTCGACCAGGTTGAAATACTATCAGACATCCCCAAATGGGCACATTTATAGGCCTACATTTGTGTACAGGCCAGGTAGATTAATCCTACTTCTATATGTGTAATCAGGTGCCCGTCCTTACTCAACATTGACAGGAGTTTCAAACAAAAGACAATTAATAAATTGACAACTGACTCATCTTGCGGGGTCAGGTCTGGGTGGTCTGCCAGGGGCCGTTTCATTTAGTATCTGTTTGGGTCGGCATGGGGAATGATTGTATTTCCCCATAGCATGTTGTACTGAAGTTGACTGACTGAAAGGGAGTGTAACTTTGATTATAATTACACTTCCCTGAAGGAGGGAAACGAGGTACAACACCTGTTTGGCACCACCCCTTCCTGGGTCGGTGAAGAGCGGTATTAAATTTAAGGAATAAATCCGAGCCTCAGGGTCATCACCTGTGGAAGGCGGGGCTTCCAGAGAGGCACGGATTTAATAGTATGTTGTGCCTAGTTTCCCTCCTTCAGGGAACAGTAGTTATACTCATAAATCATTTCAGAGTTTGCTAAATCCAATGGTTCTAACCGAGAGTCACCTTAACTTTATTGACACCCAAATGGATACTGTCACTAATGCGGTTCTTAAATAATTACACATAATACTTAATACTGTAGCTGTTTAGTTACAGTCACATGTTCAACTATCATCAGCTGATCCAGGAAATCATTTTCTGAATGACAGTCACATGACAAACATCACGACATGCAACAACAACAAAAGTGCTTCTTCATTCATTACTCTGGTAAAGAAAGTTATGCCGTGCTCCATGTTGGATCCAACATCCCTAACAAATTGATGTTTATAAAGTGTTATTGTCTGCTTGATTTACTGTAGGGTCTCGTTAGTCTGTTTGGACACAGAGATACTTCGCTCATAATGTGTAGAGAACTGTTCCTTGATGGATAGGCTATTGTATAACACACAGATATATTTTCCTATATTTGTTGTTAGGTGAAGTTATGGGTCCGACAGTAGGTCTATGTTATTGTTAGGTGAAGTTATGGGTCCTACAGTAGGTCTATGTTGTTGTTAGGTGAAGTTATGGGCCCTACAGTAGGTCTATGTTATTGTTTGGTGAAGTTATGGGTCCTAAAGTAGGTCTATGTTATTGTTAGGTGAAGTTATGGGCCAATTTGGCAAACTGTACAAACCCTCATTGTCAAGCTGATGGAAAAGCCAAAGAGCATTTTAATGGTTGAAGTGTTTTTAAGTACAAAGTAGTTTATTTGCGATGATGACACAAACATTATATTAAGCAGGACATTCAAACGAGCCTTACAATTATAATCCAAAGTAGTGTGAAATGCACTCATAAGCAACCTGGAAATGGAGGTTACTCCCCTGAGTTTTCCCCGTTCACATTCAGAATACATTGTGAAAAACTAAAATCTTTGCTCACCATTTTTGCTCCAGGCAGATATACTACATCCATAACTAGCGGTTTCCTCATTAGCAGGGAGGAGTTTCTGCAATCAAACTGCATGTGCATCGCCCTCGTGCCGCAATTTTAGCAAACACAAAAAGGGGCCTACATTGGATACAAAGAGTTGTCTGGCACACTGCTTCGAGTTTCAATAACTTTAACTGATTTCTAGCCTACCATCATCGATTTTACTACTAATGTGAAAACAAGACAAAATATGACTATTCTAGCTCATTTTAAGACAATTGTCAAATAATTTTAACATTCATTACAGACGTCAATTGTTGTACAACATCGTGGCTGCGCTGTTGGCAACACTTTTACAGTGGATTACTGCTGTTGTGGGCCTTTAACCATCTTTCTGTCTTTGTTGTTCACACAGGAGAGAGGCGGGACAGTTGTGGATCCTCTGGGGAGTCTCAACAACCTCTTGATGCTGAAGAGGCAGAGAAGAGTCTCTCCAGATCAGAACACCTCAATAAACACCTGCAGAGATCCACAGGGAAGAAATCTCACTGCTGCTCTGACTGTGGGAAGAGATTCACCTCCTCAGGCATTAAAATTCATCAGAGAATACACATAGGAGAGAAATCTTATAGCTGTGGTCAATGTGGGAAAAGTTTTCATAAATCTGGCAATCTGACAGTGCACCAGAGAATACACACAGGAGAGAAACCTTATAGCTGTGGTCAATGTGGGAGGAGTTTTATTCAATCTGGCCATCTGACAGTGCACCAGAGAATACACACAGGAGAGAAACCTTATAGCTGTGTTCAATGTGGGAAGAGATACTCTGATAAAAGACATCTGATCAAACATCAGAAAATACATGAAGGAGTTATTTCATGATATCAATGATATGTCACAATGTAGAATGTTTAAACATTGTAGTAGGAGTATTTTAATGATGTCACAATGTAGAATGTTTTAACATTGTAGTAGGAGTAATTTAATGATGTCACAATGTAGAACCCTAAACGTTTGTCCCCTGTTCTATTGATTTCAACATGATATGGATATTAGCTTCAGGGGGAAAATCCAGGCTCTGAAATGGAAGAGTTACTATTTATGTGATTTAACAAAAAGTGACTAACAAAAAAAGAGTTGTGTTACACTTACCATGTTGGTGACCCACTTGAATCAAAACGCAACACTTCAAAATGTAGCGAGCTGTTTTCTACAAATTGTCTTCTAACCAGGGATGTACACATTATTCCCAGATTCCGTGTGGTTTTTGAGCTGTTAGTTTTAACAGGGTGTGCAACCTCATCTCCCTTCTGTCACACAAATGATTTTAGCGATGAGTTATGACAAATAAGTGTTGTGTTCCTTTGTTTAGCGACCCCTAAATTTAAATGCATCACTCCAAAATGTAGCTGACTGTCTTCGGCAGGTTGTCCTCTAACCAGTGAGGTAAAATATATCTCCCATTTCCATGTGTTTTTTTAGTTGTGTTAGTTTCAACATCCCGTACAACCTGATTTCACCCCTAATCGATATCAGTGATTTATTGCTACTTGTCAAAACAACTGCGTTTTTGGTGCTTGTGCTTAAAAAGTAATATGATTAATGTGGCAGATGTTTGTGTATATAGCACATGTTATGTTTAGGTTTTCAATTTATCACAAACTGTTTCTGCATATTGGTTATTGATTTGTACATGTTAAAACTGTGTTTTGACATTGGGGCTATCCCACCTAGAAAAATGTAATTGAAAATACTTTGAAAAAAGGACTATGCAACCAAATATTTATTTATGCAACCAACTGACAATTTTTGGTACAATTATATTGACATTGTTGCCCTGCTTTTAGAATATCAGGGTTCATTCTCAGATGTGCCAACCCAAATGTACTAGAGCATGACATTGGGGACTGGGCCCCGATCCAACAACATGCCTATCTAGTGAACCCTGAGAAGAGAGAGAAGCTCGAAATCAGACATGTCCGTAGTAAGGACAACTTGGTTGCTGATTTTGGGCAGTTAAAAAGTTTTGTGTTTAGCCAGTGAGTTGCCATTGATTACAATTTATTTTGACTGGTTTTCCGTATTGGAGATGAGTTTTATCTCTTATTCTTTTCCGTATTTTTCGTTCCAAGGGGACCAGAGTTCTAGAAGCTAGTGGGTTTTAGGAAGACGAGAGTTCTAGAAGCTAGTGAGTTTTAGGAAGACCAGAGTTCTAGAAGCTAGTGGGGGAAAAAAAATATGAAAAATTTGTTCCAGAAGTGAGTTTTAGGAAGACAAGGTTTTTTTCTTGTTTTTAATTGTTGACAGCCAGTAGACACCATGTTTATATTGTAGAAGGTGAAGCATTGTAGTTGATTATAATGTGAAATGGAAGTTGTTTTCTGTTGGTGGTGAGCAAACTTGTCCAACAAAAATATAGGATTTGTTTGTCATAAGGGGGAAGGTGTTACAGGCGTTGGTTTTTCCATTTATGTTTTGAGGTTGGACTTTAGCTCGTCTAGCTCGTTAGCACGTCTAGCTCGTTAGCACGTCTAGCTCGTTAGCACGTCTAGCTCGTTAGCCCGTCTAGCTCGTTAGCACGTCTAGCTCGTTAGCACGTCTAGCTCGTTAGCACGTCTAGCTCGTTAGCCCGTCTAGCTCGTTAGCACGTCTAGCTCGTTAGCACGTCTAGCTCGTTAGCCCGTCTAGCGCGTTAGCACGTCTAGCTCGTTAGCCCGTCTAGCACGTCTAGCTCGTTAGCACGTCTAGCGCATTAGCACGTCTAGCTCGTAGGACGCACTGATTGGTGTCACCTCGTTAGTCAGTATGTGTTACACCTGTGCTGGCTTGTCCATCTCGTTAGTGGGAAGGTGTTTCACCTGAGCTGGTCCAGGTTCTATTTAAGAGTGTCTGGCCCAGTGCTCCAGTTGTCTTGATACATGTGGAGAGTCAACACCTTTAGTTGCTCCACCTTTTTGGTTTGCTTCCTGTCTTTAAGTTTGGTGTGGGATTTTCTTTTGTTTGCCTCTTCTTGGGCAGATATAGTGGGTCTCATGGTGGGTGTCTTTTATGTCCCAGTTGTTGTAACTAGTCAACTTCCAGTGGACACTGAGAGCAAAACTGCAAGATTATGTTATAATACTTTTATTGCATCAAATGGTTGTTTTATGCAACAGAATAGAAGGTTCTTAGAACTATTGTGTCTGTGTGTTCTACTGAGGATGGGCCTCTGGGAGAAAACACTGACAGGAGATTTACAATGTCTTTTGGGTGATAAAACCTAAAGAGACTGCATTCCAGAGCATGAGTTAATGTTTCTGTTCTATATGTTACCAGGGAGAGATGACCTCAGGGCCAGACCCTGGTCTCTACACAAAGAGTACTGTTTTTACAGCAGATACTGTCTGCTGAGAATTATAAGTATCTTTCATACAAATCTTAACCTTGTGACCCGTTCTATACATCTGTTGTTGGTCATGTAGGTTAAAAGGGGTGTATCTTGGCTGTAAAAGACCTTTGTACTTTTGTCTCGGGGCTCTCAACGAATCATCTGGGGTTGATTCATCTCTCAACGATTCATCTGGGGTTGATTCATCTCTCAACGAATCATCTGGGGGTGATTGTTCGACCAGCCATCATTATCATAGGGCACCCAATTGATTGACTTTATATGTGTGTTGTATTGACCTGCTCCCTTATAAGTGAATAAAGATTTAGTTTAAGAATAACTCTGACTTGTGTGATAAGTTTGTCTCATTTGATATTAACCACCACATTTGGCGATGGGGATGTGAATCTTGACTTGGTGACCGCTCCTGGTGACCTGGGTAAATGGTGCACCAGGGATCCCTCTAACTTGGGATCTCAGGGAGACCACACTGCGGGAACGGAGCAGATGGACCCTCCTTTGATCTGAGAGGCAGCGAGCCGAGTGGATACCATCAGAATAGTATATATAGTGGATACCATCAGTATAGTATATATAGTGGATACCATCAGTATAGTATATATAGTGGATACCATCAGTATAGTATATATAGTGGATACCATCAGTATAGTATATATAGTGGATACCATCAGTAAAGTATATATAGTGGATACCATCAGTATAGTATATATAGTGGATACCATCAGTATAGTATATATAGTGGATACCATCAGTATAGTATATATAGTGGATACCATCAGTATAGTATATATAGTGGATACCATCAGTATAGTGTATATAGTGGATACCATCAGTATAGTGTATATATAGTGGATACCATCAGTATAGTATATATAGTGGATACCATCAGTATAGTATATATAGTGGATACCATCAGTATAGTATATATAGTGGATACCATCAGTATAGTATATATAGTGGATACCATCAGTATAGTATATATAGTGGATACCATCAGTATAGTATATATAGTGGATACCATCAGTATGGTATGTATAGTGGATACCATCAGTATAGTATATATAGTGGATACCATCAGTATAGTATGTATAGTGGATACCATCAATATAGTGGATACCATCAGTATAGTATATATAGTGGATACCATCAGTATAGTATATATAGTGGATACCATCAGTATAGTATATATAGTGGATACCATCAGTATAGTATATATAGTGGATACCATCAGTATAGTATATATAGTGGATACCATCAGTATAGTATATATAGTGGATACCATCAGTATAGTATATATAGTGGATACCATCAGTATAGTATATATAGTGGATACCATCAGTATAGTGTATATAGTGGATACCATCAGTATAGTGTATATAGTGGATACCATCAGTATAGTATATATAGTGGATACCATCAGTATAGTATATATAGTGGATACCATCAGTATAGTATATATAGTGGATACCATCAGTATAGTATATATAGTGGATACCATCAGTATAGTATATATAGTGGATACCTTCAGTATAGTATATATAGTGGATACAATCAGTATAGTATATATAGTGGATACCATCAGTATAGTATATATAGTGGATACCATCAGTATAGTATATATAGTGGATACCATCAGTATAGTATATATAGTGGATACCATCAGTATAGTGTATATAGTGGATACCATCAGTATAGTATATATAGTGGATACCATCAGTATAGTATATATAGTGGATACCATCAGTATAGTATATATAGTGGATACCATCAGTATAGTATATATAGTGGATACCATCAGTATAGTATATATAGTGGATACCATCAGTATAGTATATATAGTGGATACCATCAGTATAGTATATATAGTGGATACCATCAGTATAGTATATATAGTGGATACCATCAGTATAGTATATCTAGTGGATACCATCAGTATAGTATATATAGTGGATACCATCAGTATAGTATATATAGTGGATACCATCAGTATAGTGTATATAGTGGATACCATCAGTATAGTATATATAGTGGATACCATCAGTATAGTATATATAGTGGATACCACATCTCCAACGTAGTTTTTAAAAAAAAAAGAAAGAGGTGAAACAAAGTGGAGTTTTTAGAAAATCCTCGTAGGCTCTGAGTGTGTATTCCTGTGTGGAGGTGTAAACAGGGCCCAGTCAGTAGGCTCTGAGTGTGTATTCCTGTGTGGAGGTGTAAACAGGGCCCAGTCAGTAGGCTCTGAGTGTGTATTCCTGTGTGGAGGTGTAAACAGGGCCCAGTCAGTAGGCTCTGAGTGTGTATTCCTGTGTGGAGGTGTAAACAGGGCCCAGTCAGTAGGCTCTGAGTGTGTATTCCTGTGTGGAGGTGTAAACAGGGCCCAGTCAGTAGGCTCTGAGTGTGTATTCCTGTGTGGAGGTGTAAACAGGGCCCAGTCAGGAGGCTCTGAGTGTGTATTCCTGTGTGGAGGTGTAAACAGGGCCCAGTCAGTAGGCTCTGAGTGTGTATTCCTGTGTGGAGGTGTAAACAGGGCCCAGTCAGGAGGCTCTGAGTGTGTATTCCTGTGTGGAGGTGTAAACAGGGCCCAGTCAGTAGGCTCTGAGTGTGTATTCCTGTGTGGAGGTGTAAACAGGGCCCAGTCAGTAGGCTCTGAGTGTGTATTCCTGTGTGGAGGTGTAAACAGGGCCCAGTCAGTAGGCTCTGAGTGTGTATTCCTGTGTGGAGGTGTAAACAGGGCCCAGTCAGTAGGCTCTGAGTGTGTATTCCTGTGTGGAGGTGTAAACAGGGCCCAGTCAGTAGGCTCTGAGTGTGTATTCCTGTGTGGAGGTGTAAACAGGGCCCAGTCAGTAGGCTCTGAGTGTGTATTCCTGTGTGGAGGTGTAAACAGGGCCCAGTCAGTAGGCTCTGAGTGTGTATTCCTGTGTGGAGGTGTAAACAGGGCCCAGTCAGTAGGCTCTGAGTGTGTATTCCTGTGTGAGGGGGCACCTTGGAGGCGTAAACAGGGCCGAGTCAGTGGAGGATGATCTGAGAGTCAGTCGACTCAGACACCTATCATTGGTCGGTTACGGGCGACCTAGAGCCATCCTGACACTGAATTGATCACAGTGGGGATTGGTCTGTAGGGGTGAGGGGCCAGGGTGACTGTGGGTTCTGTGTGAAACACGGTACCTGGTTAAACTCTATTGGAAGAAGAACCTCATTCTGAAAAGTGTCTGTGTGACCCTCAGAAGTGGTGAATTCCAATTATTTTAAATGTGCTGCCAGGTATGCCCTGGGTTCGGTCATTTCGCGTTAAATATCTAGAATCTGTGTGAACTAGATGACAACTAGAATCTGTGTGAACTAGATGACAACTAGAATCTGTGTTTACTAGTTAAGACCATTTATGATATAGTACAAGATAGTAAGGTGCACCTGTAATTGTTTTAAACATGTAATTATTTTAAACCTGGACCCCATTTCATATTTTCTGATATGAGAGTTGTGTGACTGTGATATGAGAGTTGTGTGACTGTGGTATGAGAGTTGTGTGACTGTGGTATGAGAGTTGTGTGACTGAGTCATAATCTGATGTTTGGATAGTAACAGAGATCTATAGTTCCTCCTAGAGATCTATAGTTCCTCCTAGAGATCTATAGTTCCTCCTAGAGATCTATAGTTCCTCCTAGAGATCTATAGTTCCTCCTAGAGATCTATAGTTCCTCACAGAGATCTATAGTTCCTCACAGAGATCTATAGTTCCTCCTAGAGATCTATAGTTCCTCCTAGAGATCTATAGTTCCTCCTAGAGATCAATAGTTCCTCCTAGAGATCTATAGTTCCTCCTAGAGATCTATAGTTCCTCACAGAGATCTATAGTTCCTCCTAGAGATCTATAGTTCCTCATAGAGGTCTATAGTTCCTCCTAGAGATCTATAGTTCCTCCTAGAGATCTATAGTTCCTCCTAGAGATCTATAGTTCCTCCTAGAGATCTATAGTTCCTCCTAGAGATCTATAGTTCCTCACAGAGATCTATAGTTCCTCCTAGAGATCAATAGTTCCTCCTAGAGATCTATAGTTCCTCATGGAGATATATAGTTCCTCCTAGAGATCTATAGTTCCTCCTAGAGAGCTATAGTTCCTCCTAGAGATCTATAGTTCCTCCTAGAGATCTATAGTTCCTTTAGAGATCTGTAGTTCCTCACAGAGATCTATAGTTCCTCCTAGAGATCTATAGTTCCTCATAGAGGTCTATAGTTCCTCCTAGAGATCTATAGTTCCTCCTAGAGATCTATAGTTCCTCCTAGAGATCTATAGTTCCTCATAGAGATCTATAGTTCCTCCTAGAGATCTATAGTTCCTCCTAGAGATCTATAGTTATACCTAGAGATCTATAGTTCCTCCTAGAGGTCTATAGTTCCTTCTAGAGATCTATAGTTCCTCCTAGAGATCTATAGTTCCTCATATAGAAATATGCTTAATCAGATGATTGACATGTGGATAATAAGCTTTGATATAACGTTATCTTGGGGTTCCGTTCCTTCACTGCCCATCATAGAAGATCACAGGGTGGTATTGAGAGGGGGATGATATTTTAGAAAGCAGTGGAAGGTCTATAGTTCCTGTGAGGCTTGATTTTGCCGTGGTCTCTGGGAGGTTAGAGAACCGTTGACGATCCGGTCATTGTCCGGGAAACAAAAGTTTATTTTTTTGGTTCCGCTGGGAGTATGTTTGGAGAGCTGCTTCGTAGCTGTGGAGAGTCATTGAAAAAGCAAATGGAATGGTTGTCGTGACTACCTGAGAATTTCTTACGTTTTATATGGATTCTGTGAATATATGAAAATATGATAAAATGTATGTGTGTATAATGATTACTAGAGATTTGATGAAGTAATACTGGGAATATAATTAGATACAATTTAAACAACCCATATGTAGACGAACGTAGGTTTTGAGTTGGTATCTTTAATGGATCATTTGATAAAGAAGAGGTTTAAGCATTATTAAACTGTCTACAAAGTCTGGCCAGTTTTCTCAGAAACTGATGGGAGTGTGTCCACTTTAGGGTAAGTTACCCTAACGATGTAACTATAAAACGCTAATTGGACTTTCTCCATCCGGGTACTACATTTCAAATAAAACTGCCCTTAAGGCCTGAAAATTCAGGGGGGTGTCTTCCCAATATGAGAGGAGTTGCTATTGTATCAGTCTTCCGTCCCTGACGCACATCTCCATCTGCTGACTGGAGTTGGTATCGGAGTTGAGGAAATACTTTCAGACAAAAAGCTAAAAAGCGACTGCCCCTAAAAAACAAGACTACCTTTGAAAACGGGCGATGTGGCATCAGAAACATTTATTATAGTGTAAAAATGTACTTCAAGTGTAGATAAATAGAATAACTTTGGTCATACCCAGTCAGCACGTGACGTCAAAGGACGTTGAATTATGGTCGATATCAGGTCTGTCTGTGGCCACTATTTCACCCTAAAAGAGTCATCCCAAATTGGGCTGTGTATAACTATGTAAATGTCTCTCGGACAAGGTGACTTTCATCAATATACACTCTAACAAGTAAAGGTTCCTGGAATATCCTTTAGGGGTTCTTCAAATTGGAACTGTGGGGGAACCCCTAAAAGTTATTTGAAGAACCTTTTGTGGGAACCCCTATAAGTTCTTTGAAGAACCCCTTATCATGCTTCCTCAAAGAACCTTTTGGGGTTCATTTCTTAACTCCCTGTCCACCCTCCCTCCATTATAAAAACGTATTTTAATAATAACAATATTGACAATATTGATTTAAATAATTAATTGTTTATTTAGTGGTACCACAAATGTGAATTAATATTTACAAAACAATTTACCAAACAAAACACATTACCAAATTGCAACATTCCTGCAGACATGTCAGACCATAATAAATAATACATTTACTTTGTATAGTGCTTTTCATGACATTTACAAAAATACAAATAATGATGTACAATAAAAACAACATTAAAAATGAATCATAGGTCAACTAACAATATTGTAGACTTGATGCTAAATACAGATTTTTCAGCTTTAGTGTGTATATCGTATCCACTTAGTTATGTTAGGAAGTTTTCCATCTTTATGACCGGCCCTGGTAACTTCACCCCAACTTCTCTTATCCCCAGAACACAGTAACTTAACAACATAAGGGTTTTTCTGACATTTTTGGGAAATTAAGGGAAAATAAAAATCCAGCCGTAGCAGAGCCCCAAGTCCCATGGGGACGTCCTCGAGGGCCTGGATGTTCTCCCCATCAAAGGTCAGTGGGATTTCACTCTCATGGTGAAATGGATTTCCACCGATGTGCAGTAAAGGAGTGAAGAGCGGTGAAATCTGTGTCAACAAAAGTAAGAAAAGATTAATACACAAACAATTAACAAAGAACAGGACAAATGTTCAGCTGTAGTTTTTATATAAGCATGAACACCTATGTTTATGAAGAAACAGATGATTGGTGCATAGGCATACCTTGTCATGGACATAAAGGCTACTCGGGTCCTCATTGAAGAGGTAGGGCAAGAGCAGAATCGCTGCTGTGGTCTCCAGTCCTAGTAAAGTAAAGCAATGATCTTACTACACTTGCTAATTTTATTACAAAATACATTACTGAAAGGGAAGGAATAAGAGCAAATCCCTCTTCTGTATTGTCCTTCAGGGACTGTCAAAATAGCAGGATGATGTCCTCACCCCTGCCTCGCCTCTCTACCTCTGATAGTCCTTCAATTATCTATATATCCATTCCATGGACTTGATTCATTTCTGACAAGATCTGAAAAGATAATTTGTATGCTAATAGATTTCAGCTTGTATTGACTGCTATGTAGGTTAAATGTACACTTCAAATGCAGCTGTCCTACAACATATCTGTACCTTCTTCTTGATCCCAATTGCATTGTGTTGAATTGAATGCAAAATAGAAAAACATATTGGAGAAAGCACTAGCCAATACAGTACTGCCATACAGACCTAATATCACATTTCAAGATATCTTTGTACACAAATTGTTCAATATTTTATCAGGCTGACTTGAAAGATTATACACAACATTTTGCTGCGTGGCAATACTGTGTTTGGATTCTGAAGGGCATTTACACAAAAGAGGTAGTCTAGACACTGTATTAATACCATTATGCATTTGAATCCCATCTACAGCAACCATCTAAGATATTAATTTCCCTCCACAAGGGGGCGGACATGTAACGCTTCCAAAATGGGATAGTATTGTACATGTAACGTTTCCAAAATGGGATAGTATTGTACATGTAACGTTTCCAAAATGGGATAGTATTGTACATGTAACGTTCCCAAAATGGGATAGTATTGTACATGTAACTTTTCCAAAATGGGATAGTATTGTCCATGTAACGTTTCCAAAATGGGATAGTATTGTACAGGTAACGTTTCCAAAATGGGATAGTATTGTCCATGTAACGTTTCCTAAATGGGATAGTATTGTACATGTAACGTTTCCAAAATGGGATAGTATTGTCCATGTAACGTTTCCTAAATGGGATAGTATTGTACATGTAACGTTTCCAAAATGGGATAGTATTGTACATGTAACGTTTCCAAAATGGGATAGTATTGTACAGGTAACGTTTCCAAAATGGGATAGTATTGTACATGTAACGTTTACAAAATGGGATAGTATTGTACATGTAACGTTTACAAAATGGGATAGTATTGTACATGTAACGTTATGCCCCCTTGTGAGTTAATAGTATTGCATGCTGTAGCAGGCTATATAAAGAGGAAGACCTCCATTGACGATTCAGTTCGTTGTAACATCTTGTCTGGACAGGTCACCGTCCTTAGTTAGTTAGTTAGTTAGTTAGTTAGTTAACGAAGCTAACGTTAGCTAGTTCATTATCACAAAGGTGAGAACTGCTCTAGATTGGAAACTTACATTAATGAGTGTCAAGCCATGTTGGCTTTATGGAAACAATATACAATATATGGGAAAGAATATAGTTGAGGAAATAATCCAAACCTAGTTGTGCCTAGTTAGGACATAACGTTAGCTAGCTAGCTAACGGTACTGTACTGTAGCTCATACAACGCCGACGGTCAAACCCGGCTTTCTAATATTTACGTTAATTAACTATAGTAACGTTATGGAAGATATTCACAGAAAACCATCATTGTCTTCGTTATTCATTATTAGTATGTTATATTGTTATAATACAGTATGAGGTGAGACGGTGAACTGATGTTGAACTGGGCAGTCAGTCATTTATTCTGTACTATGAGTCTGGTCTAACATTGTGGTGGAAATTCTAACCAATCAGGAGAGACTTTGTCATTTCTTCAAACAATCAACCTTTATTTGATAAGAATTGCAATAATGTAGCTGGTCAGCCCTACACTCTGAGGTGGAAGGCCGAGAGCTCGATGACACAAGGAGTTCAGAAGCCTTATATAGTCAAACTATCTTGTGCATATAGAAAACACGTGATCTTGGTATGTGTACGTGTGGAGAACGAGACACAGACTAACTGAATTGGTCGTCTCGTTCTGTAGCAACAGCTAGTTATTCTAGTCTTCTAGTGAGGTGTTGTTACGTTCTCCCCTTGGGTGTAGTTGGTCTGAGGAGGAGATGAAAATGCCTGGGCCTAAACACACCAGGTAAACCAGATGAAAGGGGAAGAAATGTGGGGTGTAATGAGCAAAAATAACCAGAACTCAATGTTAGCCCTCAGGGGATGTTTAGTAAAGTAATTCAATAAACAATATAAAACACCCATAAAGAATCAGTAGGAAAACAACCACAACCAGAAGGTAATGTGTGGAATCAGGGTCCAATTAATGAAAATAAGCAAAAGGTCCCTCCTCTTCTACACACCTAATCCTTCCTAACACCCACTGTCCTACCTGGTTCCAAGAAAATACAAGGGTGACAACCGCCCGGCTAACCTATTGTATAAAACAATGGGTTATCTACGTGGGAATGTACACCCATGGGCAGATCTACCTTTTCCCTTCTCCAGGACCTAGGTAGGGTGGAGCGCCTCAGGAGGACAGGCTGAAACACAAACAAAGAAATTAACACAAATAATCAAACAAAAAACAAGTGTCCTCTCTCTCTCCCCCTCTCTTCTTCTCTTCTCACACGGCAAACAGATATCCTCTCTGTAGTCAGCTACAGCCACGCCCACCATCGTTAGCCGCAACTCGGTACACCTGTAATGCCCAGGACACAAACACACTAACAGGGGAAAATGGGGAACAAGAAAAGCGTAACACAGAGTAAAAACCAAGCCATGAGGTCAAAGGAATTGTCCATAGAGCTCTGAGACATTATTGTGTCAAGGCACAGATCTGGGGAAAGGTACCAAAAAATGTCTGCAAGAACACAGTGGCCTCCATCATTCTGAAATGGAAGAAGTTTGGAACCACCAAGACTCTTCCCAGAGCTGGCTGCCTGGCCAAACTGAGCAATCGGGGGAGAAGTGCCTTGGTCAGGGAGGTGACCAAGAATCCGATGGTCACTCTGACAGAGCTCCAGAGTTCCTCTGTGGAGATGGGAGAACCTTCCAGAAGGACCATCATCTCTGCAGCACTCCACCAATCAGGCCTTTATGGTAGAGAGGCCAGATGGAAGCCACTCCTCAGTAAAAGGCATATGACAGCCCACTTGGAGTTTGCCAAAAGGCACCTAAAGGACTCTCAGACCATGAGAAACAAGATTCTCTGGTCTGATTAAACTAAGATTGAACTCTTTGGCCTGAATGCCAAGTGTCACGTCTGGAGGAAAATGTGCACCATCCCTACGGTGAAGCATGGTGGTGGCAGCATCATGCTGTGGGGATGTGTTTCAGCAGCAGTGTAAATTGTCCACTGATATTGGTGTAACTTCTCACCCCTTGTGGCTGTATGAAAGTTAATTTCCCCTCAGACACACACATTTGTTCTTTGATAATATGAAGGTAATTTGTGTCAAATGTACCTTTCCCCACTCATTCACCCCATCTCTTTATATTCAGGGGCCTGACTGTATCCATACTATATCAAAAGCCCATCCTGGTAGATCTGAACCTAATGCAGCTTGGAGTGATCAGATGACAGAAGTCACATTTAGGTGCCAAGTGTATTTGAGGCCATAGATGCTCCATATCCATTACTTTGAGTGTTTTATATAATATGACTAATTGTGTTTCTGTGTTGCAGGGGCAGTCAATAAATGGAACAGCAAGGCCACAGAACATGACATAATCAGAGCTGTGGGAGACCACCTCAAGCCCCTGGTAGAGCCGGGGGTGGTGTTTACCACTCCACCACGCCTTCAGCAGGCTGGAAAAGTGGGATTGATCTGGTTGATCCATTTGTTTGTTTCAATGTTTAATAGTTGAATCCTTTGTTGATTTCAACATACATCATTTATACTGTTTTTCATACTAAGATGGACCAAAATATATATATTTTGTTTAAAAAAATAACATGTATTTAACTAAGCAAGAACAAATTCTTATTTACAATGATGGTCTACAGGGGAACAGTGAGTTAACTTCCTTGTTCAGGGTTAGAATGACAGATTTTTACCTTGTCAGCTCTGGGATTCAATCCAGCACATTTTCAGTTACTGGCCCTACACTCTAACCACTAGGCTACCTGCTGCCTCTACGCTCTAACCACTAGGCTACCTGCTGCCTCTACGCTCTAACCACTAGGCTACCTGCTGCCTCTACGCTCTAACCACTAGGCTACCTGCTGCCTCTACGCTCTAACCACTAGGCTACCTGCTGCCTCTACGCTCTAACCACTAGGCTACCTGCTGCCTCTACGCTCTAACCACTAGGCTACCTGCCGCCTCTACACTCTAACCACTAGGCTACCTGCTGCCCAAAATATGTGTTGCTTTTGCAAGAGTCTGTTGATTGGTCGGTCATTGGGTTCATTCGTTTCACAAAATGTTCAAATCAAGCTTTATTTACATAGCAAATTTCTGACATAGCTTCATAGAAAGAAAATGAAAAAAACTCAAATTTACTGAACAACAAACATAACAGGACAAAAAACAGATTAAATGGAAGACTAATGTGCATTTTAAGGAAATGACATTTGATAAAAATATTAACAATATGATGCAATATTATATATATTTTAATAGATTAAAATGCAACATTCAACCCAAAATATAAGCTTGTTTTACTACATTGTTTGTTGCTACGTTCCCCAACAAGAAAACCAAAAATGTTGCTTACTTAGAAAAGGGAACTAACAAAGAGTCATTGACAAAAACCACAACTAAACAGGTGGGGTTTTAGGAGGGGCTCTGAAAGACACTATGGGGGTGTCCACTGGAAGTTGACAAGTAACAACAACTGGGACCTAAAAGACACCCACCATGAGACCCACTAAATCTGCCCAAGAAGAGACAAACAAAAGAAAAGCCCACACCAAACTTAAAGACAGGAAGCAAACCAAAAAGGTGGAGCAACTAAAGGTGTTGACTCTCCACATGTATCAAGACAACTGGAGCACTGGGCCAGACACTCTTAAATAGAACCTGGAGCAGCTCAGGTGAAACACCTTCCCACTAACGAGATGGACAAGCCGGTGTAACACATACTGACTAACGAGGTGACACCAATCAGTGCGTCCTACGTGCTAACGAGCTAGACGTGCTAACGAGCTAGACGGGCTAACGGGCTAGACGTGCTAACGAGCTAGACGTGCTAACGCGCTCGACGGGCTAAAGTCCAACCTCAAAACATAAATGGAAAAACCAAAGCCTGTAACACCTTCCCCATTAAGACAACAAATATATCCTATATTTTTGTTGGACAAGTTTGCTCACCAACAACAGAAAACAACTTCCATTTCTTATTATAATCAACTACAATGCTTCACCTTCTACAATATAAACACGGTGTCTACTGGCTGTCAACAATTAAAAACAAAAAAAAACTTTTTTAAATAATAATATACAATAGTATTATTTTTTCTCCTTTTTCTTTCTATAGAATCCTAAATCTCACTAGCTTCTAGAACTCTCGTCTTCCTAAAACTCATTAGCTTCTAGAACTCTCGTCTTCCTAAAACTCATTAGCTTCTAGAATTCTCGTCCCCCTTGGAACGAGCCCAAACAAAACTCATCTCCAATACGGAAAAATGTGCAGTTAAAATCAATTGTGATCCATGGTAACGCACTGACTAAACACAAAACTTTTTGACTGCACACCCTTGAGACAATCAGAAACCAAGTTGTCCTTACCACAGACATGTCTGATTTCAAGAGGAAACTCCTGCAATATCCATAGTAACTTTCCACCTCACTGCAGAGCTTCTCTCTCTTTTCAGGGTTCACTAGATAGGCATGTTGTTGGATCGGGGCCCAGTCCCCAATGTCATGCTCTAGTACATTTGGGTTGGCACATCTGAGAATGAACCCTGATATTCTAAAAGCAGGGTAACAATGTCAATATAATTGAACCCAAAAATTGTCAGTTGGTTGCATAAATAATTATGATTACTAAATGTTACATGAAATGTAAAAATGAAATATTTGATTGCATAGTCCTTTTTTCAAAGTATTTTCAATGACATGTTGCTAGGTGTGATAGCCAAATGTTAAAACACAGTTTTAACGTGTACAAATCAATTACCAATATGCAGAAACAGTTTTGGATATATTGAAAACCTAAACATAAAATGGGTCATACTATATACACAAACATCTGCCACAATAATCATATTACTTGTATTTTTTTAAACAAGCACCTTATTAACTGCACAAGCACCAGAAATGCTGTTGTTTTGATAAGTAGCAATAAATTACTGATATCGATCAGGTTGTACGTGCTGTTGAAACTAACACAACTAAAAAAACACATGGAAATGGGAGATATCTTTTACCTCACTGATTAGAGGACAACATGCAGAAGACAGTCAGCTACATTTTGGAGTGATGCATTTAAATGTAGGGGTCGCTAAACAAAGGAACACAACACTTATTTGTCATCACTCATCGATATCATGTTGAAATCAATTGTGTGAGAGGAGGGAGATGAGGTTGCACGTCCTGTTAAAACTAACAGCTCAAAAACCACACGGAATCTGGGAATAATGTGTACATCACTGGTTAGAGGACAATTTGTAGAAAACAGCTAGCTACATTTTGAAGTGTTGCATTTTGATTCAAGTGGGTCACCATCGTGGTAAGTGTAACACAGCTCTTTTTGTGTTAGTTACTGTTTGTTAAAACTCATAAATAGTAGCTCTTCCATTTCAGAGCCTGGATTTTCCCCTGAGGCTAATATCCATATCATGTTGAAATCAATAGAACAGGGGACAAACGTTTAGGTTCTACATTGTGACATCATTAAAATACTCCTACTACAATGTTAAAACATTCTACATTGTGACATCATTAAAATACTCCTACTACAATGTTAAAACATTCTACATTGTGACATCATTAAAATACTCCTTCTACAATGTTAAAACATTCTACATTGTGACATTAATTCATTGATTGAGGTATTTTATCAGATTATCTCTGGTCACACTGATCACAGCTGAGGTTTCTCCTGTATGTGTTATATGGTGTGCAGTCCGCTTGCTAGACGTAGTAAAACTCTTCCCACATTGAGCACAGCTATAAGATTTCTCTCCTGTGTGTGTTTTCTCTGGTGCGATATCAGGCTGGTTGACTGAGTAAAACTCTTCCCACATTGATTACAGCTAAAAGGCTTCTCTCCTGTGTGTGTTCTCTGGTGTTTAGTCAGACAGCTAGACTCGGTAAAGCTCTTCCCACATTGAGCACAGCTATAAGGTTTCTCTCCTGTGTGTGTTCTCCGGTGTTTAGTCAGACAGCTAGACTCAGTAAAGCTCTTCCCACATTGAGCACAGCTATAATATTTTTCTCCTGTGTGTGTTCTACGGTGTGATTTCAGGCTGGCTGAACGAGTAAAACTCTTCCCACATTGAGCACAGCGATAAGATTTCTCTCCTGTGTGTTCTATGGTGTGATCGCAGGCTGCCTGACTGAGAAAAACTCTTCCCACATTGATTACAGCTAAAAGGCTTCTCTCCTGTGTGTGTTCTCTGGTGTTTAGTCAGACAGCTAGACTCAGTAAAGCTCTTCCCACATTGAGCACAGCTATAAGGTTTCTCTCCTGTGTGTGTTCTCCGGTGTTTAGTCAGACTGCTAGATGTAACATAACTCTTCCCACATTCATCACAGCTATAAGATTTCTCTCCTGTGTGTGTTCTCTGGTGTGATATCAGGCCAGTTGACCTAGTAAAACTCTTCCCACATTGAGCACAGTTATAAGGTTTCTCTCCTGTGTGTGTTCTCTGGTGTGATATCAGGCTGGTTGATTGAGTAAAACTCTTCCCACATTGAGTACAGCTAAAAGGTTTCTCTCCTGTGTGGATTCTCTGATGAATTTTAATGCCTGCTGATGAGGTGAATCTCTTCCCACAGTCAGAGCAGTGGTGAGTTCTCTTCCCTGTGGGTCTCTGCAGGTGTTTCTTGAGGTGTTCTAATGTGGAGAGACTCTTCTCTGCCTTGTCAGCATGATGAGGTTTTTTAGGCTCCCCAGAGGGTCCACGATAGTCACGTCTCTCTCCTGCGTGAACAACAAAGTCAGACAGATGGTTGAAGGCCCACAAAATGAACAAGAATAGTCATTTTGTCTTGTTTTCACATTAGTAGTAACATCGATGATTGAGTTATTCAAGTTGTTGAAACCCTAAGCAGTGTGCCAGACTACTTTTGGTCTCCAATATAGGCCAATTTCTGTGTTTGCTAAAATTGTGGCACGAGGGCAATTTCATTGCAGAAACTCCTCCCTGCTAATGAGGAAACCGCTAGTTATGGATGTAGTATATCTGGTAATGAGGAAACCACTAGTTATGGATATAGTATATCTGGTAATGAGGAAACCACTAGTTATGGATGTAGTATAACTGGTAATGAGGAAACCACTAGTTATGGATGTAGTATATCTGGTAATGAGGAAACCGCTAGTTATGGATGTAGTATACCTGGTAATGAGGAAACCGATAGTTATGGATGTACTATATCTGCCTGGAGCAAAAATGGTGAGCAAAGATTTTAGTTTTTCACAATGTTTTCTGAATGTGAATGGGGGAAAACTCAGGGAACTAAATTCCATTTCCAGGTTGCTTATAAGAGCATTTCACACTACTTTGGATTATAATTGTAAGGCTCGTTTGAATGTCCTGCTTAATTTAATTTTTCTGTCATCATCGCAAATCAACTGCTTTATACTTTTAAAAAAACACTTCAACCAGTAAAATGCTCTTTGGCTAGCTTTTCCATCAGCCTGACAATGAGGGTTTGTACACTAAGTGTTTGCCAAATTGGCACACAACTTTACCTAACAATAACATAGACCTACTGTAGGACCCCTAACAACAACATAGACCTACTGTAGGACCCATAACTTCACCTAACAACAAATATACCCATGTCGTGATGTTTGCCATTTGACTGTCATTCAGAAAATGATTTCTTGGATCAGCTGATGATAGTTGAACATATGACTGTAACTAAACAGCTACATTATTAAGTATTATGTGTAATTATTTAAGAACTGTGTTAATGACAGTATCCATTTGGGTGTTGTCTGTAAAGTTAAAATGACTGTTATTTTATGTATTATTATTATTATCATCATCATTACAGAAGAGGCAGACTGAGCGGCCTACTGGTCAGATTCAGAAGGAGAGCACATCATCCACCGCTTCCGATCATATTACTCGCCAATGTCCAATCTCTAGACAACAAGGTGGACAAAATTGCTACCAGACAAATTAAACATCTTTGCTCGCTTTGAGGACAATACAGTGCCACCGACACGGCCCGCTATCAAAGACTGTGGGCTTTCCTCTGTGGCCAACGTGAGTAAAACATTTAAACGTGTTAACCCTCGCAAGGCTGACGGCCCAGACGGCATCCCTCGCCGCGTCCTCATAGCATTCGCAGACCAACTGGCTGGTGTGTTTACGGACATATTCAATCAATCCCTATCCCAGTCTGCTGTGCCCACATGCTTCAAGAGGGCCACCATTGTTCCTGTTCCCAGGAAAGCTAAGGTAACTGAACTAAATTACTATCGCCCCATTTCACTCACTTCTGTCATCATGAAGTGCTTTGAGAAACTAGTCAAGAATCATATCACCTCCACGCTACCTGATACCCTCGACCCACTTCAATTTGCTTACTGCCCCAATAGGGCCACAATGCAATCGCCATCACACTGCCCTATCTCATCTGGACAAAAGGAACACCTATTTAACCTGTTAGGGTATAGGGGGCAGTATTTTCACGGCTGGATAAAAAAATGTACCCGATTTAATCTGGTTACTAATCCTACCCAGTAACTAGAATATGCATATACTTATTATATATGGATAGAAAACACCCTAAAGTTTCTAAAACTGTTTGAATGGTGTCTGTGAGTATAACAGAACTCATTTGGCAGGCAAAACCCTGAGACAGATTCTGACAGGAAGTGGATACCTGATGTGTTGAATTGACTTTAAGCCTATGCCATTGAAAAACAAAGGGGCTGAGGAATGTTTTGGCACTTCCTATTGCTTCCACTAGATGTCACCAGCCTTTACAAAGTGTTTTGAGTCTTATACTGTGAGATCTGACCGAACAAGAGCCATGGAACGGTGATGGCCCATTAGACACCTGGCGCGCGAGTTCATGTTGGGTACTCTCGTTCCAATACGGTTTAAAAGAGAACGCAATCGTCCGCCTTGAATTTTATTCATGTTCTGGTTAAAAAAGGCACTAATGATTTATGCGATACAACGTTTGACATGTTTGAACGAACGTAAATATATTTTTTCCGTTGGTGAAGTGAAGTGAAGTCCGGCTGGCTTAGATCATGTGCTACAACACAGAGCTTTTTGGACATAAATGATGAGCTTTTTTGAACAAAACTACATTCGTTATGGACCTGGGATTCCTGGAAGTGACATCTGATGAAGACAATCAAAAGGTAATGGGTTATTTACATAGTATTTTCGATTTTAGATCTCTCCAACATGGCGGTTAGTCTGTATCGCAAAGCGTATTTTTCTGGGCGCAGTGCTCAGATTATTGCAAAGTGTGATTTCCCAGTAAGGTTATTTTTAAATCTGGCAAGTCGATTGCGTTCAAGAGATGTAAATCTATAATTCTTTGAATGACAATATAATATTTCACCAATGTTTTCTAATATTAATTAATTATTTTGTTGTCATGACTTGACTGCCGGTTATTGGAGGGAAACGATTTCCTGAACATCAACGCCATAGTAAAACGCTGTTTTTAGATATAAATATGAACTTGATAGAACTAAAAATGCATGCATTGTCTAACATAATGTCCTAGGAGTGTCATCTGATGGAGATTGTAAAAGGTTAGTGCATAAGTTTAGCTGATTTTATGGTTTTGGTGACGCCTGTCTTTGAATTGACAATACATTACACACAGCTATTGTCAATGTACTCTCCTAACATAACCTAACTTTATGCTTTCGCCGTAAAACCTTTTTGAAATCGAACAACGTGGTTAGATTAAGGAGATGTTTATCTTTCAAAGGGTGTAAGTTAGTTGTATGTTTGAGAAATTTGAATTTTGACATTTATTTGGTTTCAAATTTGCCGCTCTTGAAATGCACCTGCTGTTGATAGGGTGCACCACGGGTGGCACGCTTGCGTCCCACATAGCCCCAAGTTAAGACATTATCTTCACCACTGGGACTGGGGACAACAGGACCACAGGTCAAATAATACAGCTCAAGACTTCCACACTACCACAGTGAGTAGAATCAGGCTTCTGAACACAGAAAACTTGCAGAATTATTAACCTGTTACATCTAGGGGGCAGTAATTTCACGGCTGGATAAAAAACGTACCCGATTTAATCTGATTATTAGTCCTGCCCAGAAACTGGAATATGCATATAATTATTAGCTTTGGAGAGAAAACACTCCAAAGTTTCTGAAACTGTTTGAATGGTGTCTGTGAGTATAACAGAACTCCTATGGCAGGCAAAAACCTGAGATGCTTCTGTTCAGGAAGTACCCTGTCTGAACATTTCTTGCCCTTCTTTATTATCTCTGTCGTTTACAAAGGATCTCTGCTCTTACGTGACAATTCTCACGTCAACAATGGAGTCTCACAGCCCGGGAAAAACAGGAATGATGTCATTCAAAGCCCTGGCTGAAGCACACGAGAGCAAATGCTGAGTGGTCAGTCAATGGACTAAGCCTTAGGCGCGTGACACGCCCCGCCCCCGGCTTTTGGTTTTTTCCTCAGTTTACAGACAGGCAGATTCCCGGTCGGAATATTATCGCTTCTCTACGAGATAAATTGCATAAATATTGGTTTTAAACAGCGGTTGACATGCTTCGAAGTACGGTAATGGAATATTTCGAAATTTTTTGTCATATTTTGCGTCATGCTCGTGGCCGAGATTTAGCGTTGGGATAGTGTCTAGAACGCACGAACAAAACGTCGCTGTTTGGATATAACGATGGATTATTTGGGACCAAACCTACATTTGTTATTGAAGTAGAAGTCCTGGCAGTGTATTCTGATGAAGAACAAGCAAGGTAAGAACATTTTTCTTATAGGAAATGTGATTTTGGTGAAGGCTACACTGGGTGGGTGTCTAAATAGCTAGCCCTGTAACGCCGGGCTATGTACTTACATTATTGCAAAATGTGCTTCATCCGAAAAGCTATTTTAAAATCGGACATATCGAGTGCATAGAGGAGTTCTGTATCTATAATTCTTAAAATAATTGTTATGCTTTTTGTGAACGTTTATCGTGAGTAATTTAGTAAAATCACCGGAAGTGTTCGGTGGGAATGCTAGTTCTGAACGTCACATGCTAATGTAAAAAGCTGGTTTTTGATATAAATATGAACTTGATTGAACAGACATGCATGTATTGTATAACACAATGTCCTAGGTGTGTCATCTGATGAAGATCATCAAAGGTTAGTGCTGCATTTAGATATGGTTTGGGTTTATGTGACATGATATGCTAGCTTGAAAAATGGCTGTGTGATTATTCCTGGCTGGGTACTCTGCTGACATAATCTAATGTTTTGCTTTCGCTGTAAAGCCTTTTTGAAATCGGACAGTTTGGTTAGATAAAGGAGAGTCTTGTCTTTAAATAGCTGTAACATAGTCATATGTTTGAAAAGTGTAAGTTTTCGGATTTAGAGGAGTTTGAATTTCGCGCCCCGCCCATCATTGGATATTGGAGCAGACGTTCCGCTAGCGGAACGTGTAGATGTAAGAAGTTAATGATGAATTGTATTAGACGTTATTAGACATTTCTGTTGTTGAGGAGGATTGGAGACCCACAGAGACGTCAAAATGTGTTTCAAAAATCGTCAAAGAGTAATTATTTTAACCTAAAGCATTTAATAAAGATACTTATAGTACAATATTATGGGGAATAGGAATGAGAGGGCTACTTCACCATTTTGGGAAGGGATCACAGCAGTGATTGAATCAGGGTATGAGGCAAAAGTTGAGGTGTTCAGAGGCTTGACCAGTGCAGGACAGGATTTGACTGGGAAGACAATAACACAACACACTACACAGTGAGACAAAATATCTAAGAATGAGTTAGTCCAAGCAAGGAGTAAAATCATAGACGTGTAATAATGTGATTGTGTTTGTGATTGACTCTACATACAGTAATGAGAGAAAATTGACAGGGGTTTCCTCACAGTGCTTCTAGAGGAAACATTCAATGTGCCAGTGGATGAGTGGGCCACATGAGACGTGGCTTCCAGTTCATGTGAGGAGGTAGTTGACAATGGTAGTGGAGTGGTCATCACTTGTTAAATCATGGAACAGGAGGGGACTCAGCTGGAAATACAGATAGCAGATGCGTTCCTTTGAAGCTGAGCCATCGTAGGTTAGAACAACAAGTTTGTCCATGAAGATAAACACGGAATTCACATCTCACCCACTTGGCAAATCAAAGTAGCCCAAGAAACTTTTTCTGAATAAAGCCCTGATCATCCACATACAGAACCTGACGATAACTGAGAATGGCAAGCAGACTGGTGGCAACCATAGGTCCCAGAGTGGGGGGGGGGGCAATTTTTTTGCCCTGGGGCCCAGAGTTTGTCCTTATCTGTTGACCTAACCAGGAAAAGTACTTCTTTATATCCCAAAATAGTCTGTTTAGCAGGCGCCATGACTTCAGAAATCCACTCCTTCAACATGCAGACAAAGAGGTTCTAAAAGCTACCAGTGTATTTCGTCCAAACAAATAACGTATCTATATCATCCTCAGGTTGTCTAAAATGTAAATAAACTATAATATTTCATACGGAAAGTACTGTGTTCAATAGGAATGCCAAATTCGCAAGTGTGCACCCTCTCCATCGCGCGCAAAAACACTGATGTGACCCAAGCAGTCAGCTCACTGAAAGTGTAAATATTTATTTATTTTTCAAAATAGAAGCCTCAAAACCTTGAATAAATACTGTTGACATCTAGTGGAAGCTATTAGGAATTGCAATCTGGGTGACGGACATAGGAGTTTTCAATAGCTTTACAAAATATGAGCCTGTGATTTTATTTATTTATTTTTTGGTCGAATTTTCTTCGGATTTTCGCCTGCCATATCTGTTCTGTTATACTCACTGACATTATTTTAACAATTTTGGAAACGTCAGAGTGTTTTCTTTCCAAATCTACCAATTATATGCATAGCTTCTGGGCCTGAGTAACAGGCAATTTACTTTGGGCTGGCCAGACTCTCCGAACTTCCGAAAACTGCCCCCTAGCCCTAAGACGTTTTAACGGTCCTCACACTGTTCATGCTCTCATTTCATAGACGCGTACTGCTCAACTGTTCATCTCGTAATGAATAATGTGGAAATTGAGCAAGTTGATGTGACTAAACTGCTTGGAGTAACCCTGGATTGTAAAGTGCCAAGATGGGGAGAAGTCTGTCCATAATAAAGCCCTGCTCTACCTTCTTAACAACACTATCAACAAGGCAGGTCCTACAGGCTCTAGTTTCTACCTTCTGTCATGGTAATTCTGTTCCCAATGTTCATAAACCGAACTTCAATTAATCTACTCAGTCTGCCCCCCAGAGGGTGTAAGATTCTGGTTGAATGAAGCAGACGGAGAGCCAGCCTACAATTGGTCAGAATGTTTATTTACGAGAGCTCTGAATATCAGACAATGCACACAGCCTTTTATACCTGACATTTGGTCATACCATATGTCATACCCCTTACAAATGCCCCTCGTCTTCTTTAACACTGTCAATGCTTATTTACAAGTCTTCTCCATCTCATACATTGCTTATCATATCCTGTCCCATGTTACATAATCTACTGCAAGCCTAAAGGTTTCTCCCCTCCCTGGGTGGGGAGACCTTCTTCCTGTTATCAGTTTCACAGTGGTCACAAGATGTCTGCTGTCTGGTTGCTTACATTGCTAAATCATTAAGCTTCAACTTTTCCGACACACACACATTAGTATATTCATCTTATAATCACTCGGTTATACCTTTTCAGGGTGAAATCATTTAGTCAAACCTTTAATCATATTTTTTCCATTACAATCCACCCTATTAGCTAAATATTTCACATACACTATAACACATCTATTTTTATTGGATTCAGAAATGTCACACAAAATCAAACTAGATCAAAGAAAACGAATACATGTATTTTCATTACATACTTATCAATGACTGTTCTAAGCCTATGTCCAGTCATAACTCTTCAGATTAGGATTTTTGCTATGACCTTCATTTAGAGAAACAGTCTTCCTAAACATTAAAGATGGTCTCGTCTAACATGGGCTCCTCGTAATTGAATGAATCCTCCAACAGGCTGGGAGGTAGGTATTTGTCATCCCACTGGTCTGAACTTGGAATCGGTCCGTATCTCACCATCTGCTCCGTCATCGATCTCTCCAGAGCCCTGGAAATGAGACCTCTCGCACAAGGGACCAAACAACAACCACATAATATCAACACAGTCATACAGGTGAAAGCAGACCACAACACAGTGATTACAACCTTTTACCATTTTCCGAACGTACTATCAAACCATCCCGTGAGTGCCGTGTCCACCCCGGAATTTTCTGCTAACTCGTGAGCTAAATTGTTTAGACCGGCCAGGGCCTTGGTCACTGATCCATCTGGAGCGGTGTTCTCAGGGATGAAAGTACAGCATTCAGATTTAAACATCACACACACACCACCCTTTTCAGCCAGAAGCATATCCAAAGCTATTCTATTCTGCAATACCATCAAAGTGGTTGCAGCTGTCTGTTCTGCTAACCCTTGAATTGCCTCTCTGGTATAGTTGATGAAACGCTGTTGGTTATAATAAATGTAATTTATCCAATCCACATTTTTATTGAGAGTCAACCACCAAAAAAGACTTGATTCCAATGCAGCCCATATCTGATTCCTAGCTTTAAACTCATCAGGCACCCCCCTTGGAACCCCAATGCTATCAATGTAAATTCTATCGTCAAAGGACCCTGACGGAGCACTCCTCCCCTCTCTTTCACCTGGCACTAGGTCTTTGTGTTGTATAAGGGTGAAGGGCATGCCTAACTGTACCAATGCACAAATACCAGTCCAATTTGCAGGCAGGTTTGGCCACAGCTTCATACCTCCACACAACCACCAGACATCCGCTCTCTGCCTTTTTATCTTACTAAAGTCCTCGGAACTCAACCACCCAGTCAGGTCCCTCATTGTCTCATCAGTTGTTACATTCTCTGTCCTATTGCATGTTCTTACTTCCCCTACGTTCCATCCGTGTGTGTTGTGTCGAGCCACACAATAATAGTCTCCTCCTGCGACTGTGAAAGGGGGAAGTCTGGATCTAATGGGCACATAGGATACAGATAATGCAGATCAGTGCAACTGTCTGGCTTCCTTGCCTTCATGAACAGCTTTACCATACAGGCCATTCCCCTTGGTAAATTAATTCCATCGAGTAGAAAGGGGATGGTTGTCAACTGAAGTTTGGCTGTTGCGCAGGCATAACCTTCTTCTTTAGCTACTGATCTAGCTGTATACTGAATCCATTCCAGCCATAGGTTGGAATCCCCAAACCAAGTCTCCACCTCAATCACTTCCTTAAGATCTTTAGTCTGAACTATCCTCACCGGTCCTTGGCTCTGGATGACTACACGGGTAATGTCCGTTAGGCCCATTTAAATACCTTTTTTGGACATTTCAAGATAGCAGATGTTTGAGTTGGGTCTATTAACACAGCTGTGAGTTGTTATTTTTTTCATTTTTTCATTTTTGACAAAATGAGCACTCCTGGAAGTGACAGATTCTGAGTCATATTGAGTGATAAGACTGAGCTATTTAAAAACACTTTTCAACATTTCAAGATAGCAGTTAGTTCAGTTTGATCTTATTAAAGACAGCTGTATCATTTTTTTATTCATTTTGACATATTGTTTGGGACCAGTTTTTTTGCTCTGTTTGAAGGCTGTCAACTTCTTGTCAGGAGGAGAATCACTTAGCCTTTCAACTAATTTTCAAATGATAGGATGCCTATTTAAAAACACTTTTCCAACATTTCCTTGTCCACCTCCTCTCTGAGGGCTCCTTGTCCACCTCTCTGAGGGCTCCTTGTCCACCTCTCTGAGGGCTCCTTGTCCACCACCTCTCTGAGGGCTCCTTGTCCACCTCCTCTCTGAGGGCTCCTTGTCCACCACCTCTCTGAGGGCTCCTTGTCCACCACCTCTCTGAGGGCTCCTTGTCCACCTCCTCTCTGAGGGCTCCTTGTCCACCTCCTCTCTGAGGGCTCCTTGTCCACCTCTCTGAGGGCTCCTTGTCCACCGTCTCTCTGAGGGCTCCTTGTCCACCTCCTCTCTGAGGGCTCCTTGTCCACCACCTCTCTGAGGGCTCCTTGTCCACCACCTCTCTGAGGGCTCCTTGTCCACCTCTCTGAGGGCTCCTTGTCCATCTCTCTGAGGGCTCCTTGTCCACCACCTCTCTGAGGGCTCCTTGTCCACCACCTCTCTGAGGGCTCCTTGTCCACCACCTCTCTGAGGGCTCCTTGTCCACCTCTCTGAGGGCTCCTTGTCCACCACCTCTCTGAGGTCTCCTTGTCCTCCTCTCTGAGGGCTCCTTGTCCACCTCTCTGAGGGCTCCTTGTCCACCACCTCTCTGAGGGCTCCTTGTCCACCAGCTCTGATTTCGTCCTCTCCCTTGCTGTCTGTCTGCTCCATGTTGAAAGACATTGGAAGTGTTCACCCCCCCCTTTTATTTGGTGACCAGTTGTGGTTCCACAATGTGAATCAATGATCAATAACCAGTATTCATGATGTATGTTATCATGTATCATACATGTCATCTACATGTTTCTACTTTAAACACATGTTATCACTGTAGGGTCTCTACATCCTCATGTAGCAGACAGACCAGTTTAACATCTATAGGTTTAGTGATTCATCATTAAGCTCAGTTGGATTAAGTGATGGTCAGGTGTATTTAAATAACAAGAGAATCATATGAAAGTATTGTGAACATTTCACTGTGAAAGACAATGACTTTATAGGGAAGGTATTTCTAGATGAAACACTGATGAGGTTTTGGTGGAAAGTTACTGTGATTGTGTGTATTGAACCTATTGGTCAATTGAAAATATGCTAAATGATGAGTTTGGACTAAGAGTTGTGAAGTGTAGCATTGCTTCTCTACTCCTCACAAATGGTAAAAGCATTGGATTGGTGTTGGCATGGGGTAGAGGGAGTTTACATATACCAGTCATTTCCTGTTAAATCCATGAAGGGAAGTGGACAAGTTCACACTTAGAACGGAGAGATAATTGGGACACACCCCCATGTGTTCTGATAACTACAGGAATTAAACCATATTGAGGTTGTTGATTTATAGACAGACAGAGACAGAGACAGAGACAGACAGAGACAGAGACAGAGACAGACAGACAGACAGACAGACAGACAGACAGACAGACAGACAGACAGACAGACAGACACAGACAGACCATCAGGTAAAGTTGTGGAGATGAGGGAATATGTGATCAGAACCCCTCCAGTCTGGTTAACCACCAGTCAGGTCCAGTATGGACTATCAATACCAGTCACCATTTACAATGTGACCCAGTTCAACGGGTCTGAACAGAACTGGGGGACGTCAGACATGAAGATGTCTAAACACAACTGGAATATCATTAGTTTGTGATTCATTGTTAATGGATTTTCAATCAGGAACAACAGAGGAACAACCAGACAACATAACAATGTGTGGGTGGGTGGAGATCTAATATTGTTTTGTGCCAAACACTAAAGCATGATATTCTAATAAATCTACACCCTATTCCCTACGTAGAACACTACTTTAGACCTGGTCAGAAGCACCGTAGTGCACTACGTAGGGAATAGGGAACCATTTGGAACAGAGACCAGTAATTCCCCTGAACATCTTTCTCTTCCTCATCTGGTTTCTTGAACAGCCCTTCACTCCTCCCCTCTTCCTCCCCTCCTCCCTTTTCATTCTGTTCTATCAGCCACACCACCAGCTCACCTCCACACAATCCATTTACAACTTAAAGACACACCTTGGAATAAATAACAAAGGAAAACTATTACTAGATGAAGTTTAGTGTTGGATTTTTTTATTTCCCATCACCATAAATCATATTTAATCACTGAACAGTAGCAGACCTAACTTCATCTGTTCCTGACTCTGGATAGTGGATTAAAAAGACCATCAATCTCCAATGATATTAAAGTACTATTCTGAACATTACTGATATACTGAGTGGCAAGTCCAGATATCTGCTGGTTTTATTGTTTGGTCAATAGCACCTCCTGCTGGACAGGTTTAATGTTGCTGGACTGAGCAGTATGGGAGGATGAAAGATGACACATTTAGGGACGGTTTCCTGGACATCTACATTGAACATGCTTTTTAGTCCAGGACTAGGATTAATCTGTGTCTGGGAAACCAGTCCATATAGTTTAGTAGAAAGTAAGTGATACCAGCTTGTAGTGGGCTGACTAGTCCTGAATTGTCCTTTTGTTCCTGGACCATTTTCCATGCAGCTCCAGGTGACAGAGAACACATCAATTAGGGCCGAGCTGATCAATGATACTGAGGAGAATTACATAGAGACAGAGAACCAACTGAGAAAACATATCAATGGTTCTGAATGACAACCAATATACATCAACACCAGACATCATGATTCATGGAAATGGTCATTGTATTTTATCAAATATGAAAACCTTAAATCTCTTCAAATTCAAATCAGTCAGAAAATAAGGATTGTACATAAAACAGAGCAGAATAAATCATCACATCTGGGGACCATCACCACCAGCATGACTAGTATCTATGTGGACCCTACTACAGTTTAACCAGCTCAGCTATAGACTACACCAGCATGACTAGTATCTATGTGGACCCTACTACAGTTTAACCAGCTCAGCTATAGACTACACCAGCATGACTAGTATCTATGTGGACCCTACTACAGTTTAACCAGCTCAGCTATAGACTACACCAGCATGACTAGTATCTATGTGGCCCCTACTACAGTTTAACCAGCTCAGCTATAGACTACACCAGCGTGACTAGTATCAATGTGGACCCTACTACAGTTTAACCAGCTCAGCTATAGACTACACCAGCGTGACTAGTATCTATGTGGACCCTACTACAGTTTAACCAGCTCTGCTATAGACTACACCAGCGTGACTAGTATCTATGTGGACCCTACTACAGTTTAACCAGCTCAGCTATAGACTACACCAGCATGACTAGTATCTATGTGGACCCTACTACAGTTTAACCAGCTCAGCTATAGACTACACCAGCGTGACTAGTATCTATGTGGACCCTACTACAGTTTAACCAGCTCAGCTATAGACTACACCAGCGTGACTAGTATCTATGTGGACCCTACTACAGTTTAACCAGCTCAGCTATAGACTACACCAGCGTGACTAGTATCTATGTGGACCCTACTACAGTTTAACCAGCTCAGCTATAGACTACACCAGCATGACTAGTATCTATGTGGACCCTACTACAGTTTAACCAGCTCAGCTATAGACTACACAAGCATGACTAGTATCTATGTGGACCCTACTACAGTTTAACCAGCTCAGCTATAGACTACACCAGCATGACTAGTATCTATGTGGACCCTACTACAGTTTAACCAGCTCAGCTATAGACTACACCAGCATGACTAGTATCTATGTGGACCCTACTACAGTTTAACCAGCTCAGCTATAGACTACACCAGCATGACTAGTATCTATGTGGACCCTACTACAGTTTAACCAGCTCAGCTATAGACTACACCAGCATGACTAGTATCTATGTGGACCCTACTACAGTTTAACCAGCTCAGCTATAGACTACACCAGCATGACTAGTATCTATGTGGACCCTACTACAGTTTAACCAGCTCAGCTATAGACTACACCAGTGTGACTAGTATCTATGTGGACCCTACTACAGTTTAACCAGCTCAGCAGTACCAGTGAGCATAAACCCAGGATAGAGGGGCTGAGTGAATGTGGTCTGGACTCTGTGGAGGAGGGTCATTGTGTCAGAGACACTGTAGAAGGACAGAGTACCTGCCTTGTGATCCAGGTACACTCCTACTCTGGAGGACTGAGGGCCTGATACTTTAGTCTCAACATTATTGTGTCAAACAATAACCACCTCTAAAGCACTTTAAACTCCAGGACTTGTTATTTAATCCAAATCCATTATCTGTCTCTGTTCTGCTGATGTCTTTATATGAGACTGCTGTATAAACATTCCCACTCCACTCCACCTCCCAGTAACAGCGTCCAGACAGACCCTCTCTACACAGAACCTGGACTATGTTGGTGAATCTGTCTGGATGACCAGGATATGGTTGGACTTGGTCTGTACAGGTCACCTTTCTGTTCCCTTCAGACAGAGAGAGGTGTGTGTTTGCTGTGTTTGGGTCCAGTGTGAGCTGACAGGAATCTGGGAGAAGAGCAGAGACCAATGAGGGGAGTCAGAACAATAAGTTAAGTCAGATACTGTATCTACCCTGTCTTTGATTAGAGCACAGCAGAGATCAAATCAGAGAAATATGAGGAGTCAGATAGATACCCAGTCTTTGATTAGATCTACTATTGCTATATATTTCTAGAGGGATTGTTAGGAGTGGCAGTAAAAAGAGACTGTTAGTTACTTCACTATAAAGAGACTCACATTGTAACAACTGTTCTCTGGTCTTGGGCTCTGGAGGCAGAACAACATCCACTATATTCACTACAGACACACAAACACATTGACAGAGAGAGGGAATGTTATCATCATACCATATTCCACATGTATATGACTAGTAGGGAACTTTCAATGGTCTAAAGTTGATGTTCTGATTGTTTTCAACACACCTGTAGTGGAGATCTTGGTCCATTCTCCTTTAAGGAAGTCTTCTAGTTTCTCTCTCAGTTCAGACACGGTCTCACTCACATCTCCAAAGTACTGAAGAGGACGGACAACGATGCTGGGTAAGTCTGAAGATACACTGATACTGGAGAGAGACTGATAACTCTGGAGAGAGAGAGAGACAGAGACAGAGAGAGAGAGGGACAGAGAGACAGGGAGAGGGACAGAGAGAGAGAGAGGGACAGAGAGAGAGAGAGGGACAGAGACAGAGAGAGAGAGAGACAGAGAGAGAGAGAGACACAGAGAGAGAGAGACACAGAGAGAGAGAGACAGAGAGAGAGGGACAGAGAGAGAGGGACACAGAGAGAGAGGGACACAGAGAGAGAGGGACACAGAGAGAGAGGGACACAGAGAGAGAGGGACACAGAGAGAGGGACACAGAGAGAGGGGGGGACACAGAGAGAGGGGGGGACACAGAGAGAGGGGGGGACACAGAGAGAGGGGGGGACACAGAGAGGGGGGGGACACAGAGAGAGGGGGGGGACACAGAGAGAGGGGGGGACACAGAGAGAGGGGGGGACACAGAGAGAGGGGGGGGACACAGAGAGGGGGGGGGGACACAGAGAGAGGGGGGACACAGAGAGAGGGGGGGTACACGGAGAGAGAGAGAGACAGACAGGACAACATAATGATTGAGATGAATAGTTTCACATGAAGTTAATTTCATATCACATGTAACAAGACAGTTTAGTTACCTGGAGGAAATGGATGTGATCCTCTGTGTGTGAGAGCTGCTCCAGCTCAGTGCTTCTCTTCCTCAGCTCAGCTATCTCCTGCTTCAGTTGCTCCAGGACTCCTTCAGCTTCACTCACTTGAGCCTTCTCTTGGGCTCTGATCAGCTCCTTCACCTCAGAGCTCCTTCTCTCAATGGAGCGGATCAGCTCAGTAAAGATCTGATCACTGTCCTCCACTGCTGCCTGTGCAGAGCGCTGTTAAGAGAGAGAGAGAGAGAGAGAGAGAGAGAGAGAGCGGGAGAGAGAGAGAGAGAATGAGAGAGAGAGAGAGAGAGAGAGAGAGAGAGAGAGAGAGAGAAAGAGAGAGAGGGAGAGAGAGGGAGAGAGAGTGAGAGAGAGAGTGAGAGAGAGAGAGAGAGACAGAGAGAGAGAGGGACAGAGAGAGAGAGAGAGAGAGAGAGAGAGGGAGGGGGACAGAGAGAGAGAGAGAGAGAGAGACAGAGAGAGAGAGAGAGAGAGGGACAGAGAGGAGAGAGATAGAGGGACAGAGAGAGAGAGAGAGAGAGAGAGAGAGACACAGGAGAGAGAGAGAGAGAGAGAGAGAGAGAGAGAGGGAAGAGAGATGAGAGAAGAGGGACAAGAGAAGATAGAGGGACAGAGAGAGAAAGAGATAGAGTGCAGAGAGAGAGAAGAGGACAGAGCGAGAGAGAGAGACACACAGTAAAGAGAGAGA